>NC_140132.1:22101397-22373897 GCF_964035555.1 Netta rufina | reverse complement strand
GACTGCTTTATCTCCTCTAAAAATGATTTCAGAAATATGTAGGCTGCGATGCATTTGCTCACATTGCTGGCTGTTAGCACGGTAATACAAATGCTTATAAGAGGTGGCAGACTGATGCAGTTAAATTCCTTGTTCTCACTAAGCAATTATCTTAAAATATTTTACACACATTCATTAGAGATCAATCAGTAGAGCAAAAAATCCCAAATGCTACCTTTGCCTTTCAGTCAGAGGTTAACAAAGGTCACTGGTTGTTTTTACCAGATTCCCAGCCCTGACATGTTCCTTACGTACATAGCAGGGTTGACCATTTTAAAAACTACATTAATTTTGGTTCTGGAAACCAGACGTGCTAGATCTGAGCCCTTCACTTCAGAGAAATTAGGGTCTCCTAAGGTCACTGATTCCAGTTTGGCCAAGGAAATACCCACACGTGTGTTTTAGAGGTTGGATATGTGTTGGCTCAATGCTGCACACTTTACATTTTCATGTGTAATCCTGAACTGATACGCATAGGTTAGGAGCAAAATACTGTCAGAGGAAAAAAGACCTTGTGCTACATATGTTCCCAATACGGCAGTCCCATACCTTCTAAAAATGTGCAATGATATGGTTGGCAAAATTAATATAACCCAACCACTACTTTTACAACATTTTAGGGATGGTGAAATTACTCCAGTCCATTTTACCATACCACAGAAAATCATAAGCAGTATTACAGGAGGCTGAAAATCTCCATATTTATGAATGAGGGATAGATGATTAAGATAAAAGCATCCTTGCTATTGATCACAGGCCTCTCTCATCTATTAAAATAATAAAACTACACAATGCTGCAGCACTTAAAGCTCAGCACTTGAAGAAGGTGACCGAATGCAAACGCTGGTGGTCCTGCCTCCTGTATGGCTCCATCAGCACTCCAGCTGCTACCCATCCCCTGGTACCAAAACCTGGGGGCAGCACAGCCACCAGTACAGGCATGGGCCTGATTTAGCCCAAATCCCAGCCTCACTGCCCTTGCTGTGGCACAAGGATGCTTAGTGCTGGGCTTGGAGGCACTCCTTAGTTACCTAGCAGTACTGGTTTCATGGGCTTTTGATACTCAAAAGCTACCCACCTATAAGCATCGATGAATGTTGGCACTGAGAGATGCCACCAACTGGTACCAGCAATGGGCTCAGACACGGCCGCTGGGTTCGCCCACACCTCACGGAGCTGTTCCCACTGACAAAACAGACCAGGGACCAGAAACTGGTTCAGCAAATAGCACCATTCACAAACTATCAAACTATAGCCCTGTTTAAAATATTTTCATTACATATATCACTCGGGTTTTCTTAAGGAAAAGAAAAAAAAAAAAAAGGCTTTTTTTTTTTTTTTTCTTTTTTTTCCAAGTGAAAATTATGGGTTTTTAGGGCAAAAAGCATGCCTTTTTTGCTTGGCGGAGGGTGGAATATCACGGTCATGCTGGAAAACCACTGTGCAGGACTGATATTAGCCTGGATCCAATTAGAAACACTTTTCAGTTTTAACCCAGGTGGAATTGCACAATTATAACAGCAACAGCCTGTGCTTGAGAGGAAATGGAGAAAGTTGTTCTCGCTGAAGAAAGGAATAAAGGTCTGCTCAGCACTCCCAGAAATCTCACACAAAGCCTGCGAGCCGAGCCCAGCTCCCAGACTGAAGACCGAAAGCTATTTTGTGCTCAGTGGCAAGGATCCAGGTGCAGAGGTCCCATCCGTCCCCCCAGGACATTGATTTTCCACGGAGAGAAAGCCAGCTCCTCCAGACCGAGGTGGGCACAGGGGCCGTACAGACCTGCTCCACCCAAACACCTCTCCTCCTCAGCAACTGGTGTACCCAAACCAACCTCATAAGAAAAGCCCACCCCTTCAACATTCCTCCTCCCAAGAACTCTGCTCATCTGCTGACACAAGCCTAAATAATTCCAGAAGTAACTTATACTAAAAACGTCCTTTAAATTACATTCAAAAAGATGAGACAAATAAATTGCATCCATTCCCCTGTATATACATAACACCTACAAAAAGTGTGTACTGCTCTAGAGAGGGCCATGTCTTCTGCTTCGAAGACACAAAGATGCTTTCTAGACCTTTCATAAATATAACATTTCTGAATTTAATGAAAATTGTCATTCTAACAACCGTGGAACCCAAAACGCAGCAGCACTGAGAGAGGTACCGAGTAAGGTGGCATTTGTAATAAAATCAGGAGAGTTAGCAAGACAATACCAAGAGATGCTCTTGTCCACTCTCTGTTTCCTGGTTCCTATTTTTGTCATATCATATTAAAGAAGAGTCATATAGTATTTGGATTTCTCTCCATCAGGTGAGCAATCTTGGTCATGGGCAACGGTTTGCCCATGACCAAGACCATCATGGTTGGAATTGCAGAATCTGAATTAAGAGAGAGCTTCAGTAGGAAATTACTAACAACTTTATCACAAACTGCAAACTGAATCAGGTTTTTAAGGCTTGACAGTAAAGGGATACAGATAGCTTCTTTTCAATTTGTTGTAACAAACTTTTTGAAGTCTTCCTGACTCTGTCTTTTCCAGGCAGAACAGTAATTATTCTGCCTGGAATATATAAACACATATAAAATACTATATATTTTATATAGATATATATTCCAGAATATCCAGAAGAATAATATATATGCCAGAATACTGTGTCATGTGCCTGACACAAGTATGAGGACAGGAACCTTCACGAAAGAAAAGAAAGTGAAAAAGAAAGGAAAAGATAACAACAACAACAAAAAAAAAAGTCTATCCTCACAAGATAGGCAGACTCCTATTAGAAATGCAAAATGTTGAGATAGCTTGGATAAATGCCCAAACTTCTGAAAGTTTAATCAAAACTAAACCAACCAACCCTCTTCCCCTTTTGAGATTTGCCCAGCAACAATTACGATCCGTTTTAAAAACCACAAGTACTTAATAAAACTAGAATATTATAAATCTTCTGCCACATGAAGCTAATAAAAATAAATAATAATAATAAATTTTAATGTTTCAGGCACCCAGGCCCAAAGGCACTAACCTGTATGTGTGCCTCAAGTCAATGATATAAATAGTTGTAGATATATATGAATAAATGTAGGTTTTGCAAAAGGGTATTTTTTCTTTATACCTGCCAGGTTTCAGACTGATTGCATTGACTGCGCGAGGACTTGTAATGAGATTATTTAAGAGATTGTTCCATTTATGTGTTCATCTGACATTATTAAATCTCTATTTGTTTCTATCACGGAGAGTTCAGAAACACACTCGGGAGAGTTTATTGCTGGCCATGTGAACCATCACCAGCACCGTGCTTTCCAGTTCTGGCTTCAAACTAACAGCACTGTTCAGTTTGGGGTGCCTGCAGCAGACCAGCCTCAGGCATCTCTGGTGGACCTCAAGAAGTCGTTTGTTTTCCTAGCCCTGGAAGTGATACTTTTCATTTCTCACTGCCTCATCCCATCAACTTTATGGGTTCGTTTAAATGCAAAGTATCTCATAACACTGTGGTCGCCACCATCCCAAGCCCAGTGGGTGTATAACATTTCTACATCTCCTACGTGCTACAAAAAACATCCATTTTTAAGGGAAAGTGTTTGGTTTTGCTGGTCTGGTGTTAGTGGGAAGGGCAGAGCTAAAACATCAGTCATCACTTTGAAAAATATGGAGATGTTGGCTAATTGCAGTGTGAAATCAGTGTCATGATCCCACAGAAAGCACATTGTCCCTGAGCCCCAAATCCAAGCTCTTTTCTTACCTCTGTCCAAGAAAAATTCCCATGTAAATCTTCCAGTGGCTTTTGTCTGCAATAAGGGTAAATAACAGCTGAGCAAAGATATTATGATTGCCCCAGTTAATGAAAATAATCCACTATGGAGTGAGTTGTGAATATTAATATTCAGGAAACGCACTATTGTGTTTTTCACCCTCAGGAGCCAGGTCACAGCACCCCAGTGAAAGTGGCAGATTCCATATTTTCACATAACACCGTCCATTTGTAAAAACAAAAATCAGAAAGCAAACACAAACACACACACACACACAAATCCTATATTGGGAATAAATTGGAGCACTTTTAGGAATCATTGAAGCTGTTTTCATAATCCTTCCACTTGTAAGGCCAAATGCCTTAATTACCATGAGACCAGCTAGCTACAGAGGGCTCAGAAAGAGCCATAAAAACATTTTAGAGTGGCCTAAAATAGCTTTCCTCCTCCTAAAAATGGAGCAATGCACAGAGAAAATACTTCTACCCCTTTGGAGGCCTTTGAGAACACGAGGACAGCCCTGGAGGGAGCAGCCCCGGCCCTGGTGACACGGCGTTCTCCAGCATCACTCTCCAGGGCTGGAGCATTCATTCTGCCAGCAGTAGGATGCTGTCCTGTATCAAAACTTGTTTCTAGCTTCTGCTGAGTCTGACCAGCCTTGGGTCTTGAGCCAGAATGTTTTTTTGGGAGGAAATTCCACGTTTGGGAGGGAAAGGATGAAGCACTTATAAAAAAGTCAACTTGCCAAAGGAGAAGGCAGCTATAGGAAGAGAGGGGAAGAAAGTATTTCCTGGGTCACTGAGTTTTGTCTGGTGCCACCAGAAGGAACTAGTTCCCAAATCGTCTTTCACAAAGCAACCAGGCTCCTGTAGCAGGCAGAAGTGTTAGGATCCACCTCTACAACAGATCCCCACCACAGGAACCTTTGGAAAGAGCAAAGAGCAGCACAGCAGTGCTGAAACATGCTTAACCTAGACATCAGCCTCTTTTTACTTCTTTTTATTATTATTATTTTTTTATATATTTATTTTGCTGCTGAAAAGGCTTCTCTACTGCAACACCTCCTTAGTTCAAGGAGCAGAGGAGAGACCTGGGAGGAAAACCAAGCCCTGCCTGATGGGGGCAAAGCCCCAGGACCCTCAACTGTTGCCATGGAAGGAGGCTGGGATCCTCTCCTGCAGAAAGACAGGCTTCAGCACTGGTCACTGACTGAAATCTGGCAAGTCCCTCAACTTCCCTGCCTCTGTTTTCCAATCTGAGGAGGACCAACACAACTGTGTGCCCACCCCTGTAAAGGGCTCTATCATCTGTAGCTGCACACACCCCAGGGACAGTCCTGACATTAATTTCTGCTTCATATCAGATTATGTGATCGTTATTAACCTTCCAGCTTTCCGTACTGAAGGGTCAAATCCATCTCAGTTTAGCAGATGAAGCTCTGCTGACTTCACTTAAGCTGCAGCTGCTTACTCCAGGACTGGATTTAGTCCTGGGCATTTTTCAATTTAAAATACACTGGCAACGCAAAGCCACCACTGCTCCTTCCAGGGGTGGTCTGATTTCATTTACAAGTATTTGTGCTGGCAAGTCCTACGTAATGTTCAGATGCAATTGTGCCTGAGTATTAAATATAATGGCTTAGATGTTATGAATAGGAAAATGAGATAACTTGGTAAAGGAGCTCTGACAGCAAGAGTGAAAGAATGAAGATTCAACTTAAGCTGTTGAAAGCCTAACAAGATAAAGACAGGCAGGGGAGAGTTCCCTTAAATGTGATGAAAATAAGGCCTGAAGGGGTGGAATGATAGAGAGGCTGAGGAGTACATGCTTCAAGACAGAAGATGAATGTTCCCAACATGACAGTAACATGTAGCTAAATTAATCAAAGTACCCACAGCACTAAATAGAACCAAAATGTATAGATTTATGCAGAAATCCCACAACAACAGATGGGAGATGCACAAAGGGATGCATCTTTTCTATCTAAATTAATTTTCCATAGTTCTGGCTATTGGATTTTATCTTCCTGTGTCACCACAAGTGTTATAAATCTCCCTCTCACATTTTAAATGTGTACCGTGTGCTCCAGCATCGAGAGCCCCCATCCCCACAGCACACCCTATTACGTCTCCCCATTAACGATGTGACAGCACATGCAATATATCCCGGAGCTAAATTACCAGGAAAAGTTTTCTAAAAATCACGGCGGCTCGTGACCATTTGATAAAAACAAACCGTTACAGCTACTAATATTTCACCTTGAAAGTATAATTTTAAGTTAATTCCATTTCCATGATTCATGCTGCGTTTACAGCCTTTGTTGAGCACTGGTTTTGTCGTTTTGCAGGCGCTGTACTTGCCCTCCACCATCTCCCCGTGCTGCCCCAATGCCCCAGCTTCTCCAGGGGCTTCTCCAGGAGATTCTCTGTCCCCTTGGCCCTTGCGGAGGTTGCAAATTTGACTTCCCTCCCGACTGCCAAAGGGCAGGCAGTAAACTAAGGGCTGTTGCCCCCCAAACTTAGATTTTGATCAGCATATCTTGTCCTGAAGGTAAACTCCTGATCAAGGCAGCTGCTAGATACTCAATACATTTGTATCAGGTCAGATCCTGATTTCAACTGCACGGAGCCTGAGTTTTGGGGTCATTTGGGGCCCTGATGACCAAACACGCACCCCAAGCCCGCCCTGCCAGCCCATCGAAGGGCAAGCAGAAGTGCAGAGTGGGAGCAAACTCAGGCCAAACAGCACCAGCCACCAGCGTGCATTTTATTTGCTAATAGGTAGGTTTACGAGATGCAAAGAGAGTGAGAAAGAAGGGCATTGCCTGGCACTAATACTCCCTCTATTGGAAAAAGAGTATTTTCCTAGGGATGTGCATTATGTTCCTTAAAACAATTCAAAATAAGGTGATTAGTGCTCCGATAAAAAAGTCTACTAATTTACTGAAAATTGGCTGGGCAGCTGGGGCATTATTTCCCATTTTGCAGAGAACAAGAAAAAGTACTTCACCACAAAAGTAAACTCTGCTTAAAATGCCACCATTCTAGGTAAAACACAGATGCAACAAACAGGGCCCATTACACAAAAATACAAATTATTTACTGTTCAGTGCATGAGCCCCGTTATCCTAGAGCTGCACGCTGGCGTGGCACAGAGCAGCGTGATGTACAGCTAGCACAGGCAGCTCCCACGGCTACCAAGCACGCAGTTCTCTAAACAGAGCTACTCCTCGAGCCTTCTGCTGCCCCTAAAACAAAACAAGACTACAATGGCACAGTACAAACACGTCCTCCGTCTGACATCATTTCTATGTAATACATGAAATGAACCAGAAAGAGCTGTCAAAGTTTTAAATCCCATAGGAAGGAACAAAAGTGAGAATAGAGTTTCTACACCTCTTCCATTTCTCTGCCTGTTTTTTTGTTTGTTTGTTTTGTTTTGTTTTTTCCTTACAAATAAATGGAGAATAGGGTTTTTCCTGGCAGGAATTTATGGCAGGACCATGCAGAGAAGCTCCCGAGGATGAGACAGGGAGCCTGACCCGAGCTCCGGCCTCCCTCACAGACAAATAGGGATGCTACCTCTAAGAAACAGAACATCTAATATTGTTCTACCTACACCAGATGGATAATTCGGAGACAAACATCTTTCTGGTGTAAATCAGGAAAGTTCCCCACAATTCAACAGAAATATGGATATACATTTAGTGATGATTTATAGCCTGCAGGAAGATGGTGAGGGAAGGGCAGCCAGGATCTCAGCAAACTCCCCAAACAGATTAACGTCACCCCTCATGAGTGCTGGGAAGGCTTGGGGACGCGCTCTGGCTCTCGGACGTGGATAGCTGTAAAAGCCAACTCTGAGCATTTAACACGAGTTTAACAGCTTTAAGCCTGTTTCCCCAAATTAAGTATGGATGCATACACTGGAAGAACAAGAGATTAACACACAGTGCTCACTGGAGGAGAGACATCCGCAAAGCAGGAGTATTAAGTGGGGATTTGGGAACTATTAGCTCCATCAAAAAAAAAAAAACAGTCGATTTGGAGTTACATTACAGCTTCCCAGAACAGACGAGGAAGCTCACGGCCCCTCTTGTACATCACCCAGAATGGAGAGAGGGAGAGAGGAGCCTGACTTTGGGCAGAATGCTGGAAGCCTGAAGAAACTTTAAGCAAAACCCATTAAACGTAATTCGGTAATATGGGGCTGGATTTGTGAAGAAAGCATACAAAATGAGAACTACATGGAAGGTAGGGCTGCAAAACACTTTGGAAGATCTTTGCCAATTTTTTTACATACCTATTAAAAATCAAGGTGTATCACTGAGCACATGAAGGATATTACAGTTGTTTGTTTGTTTTTAAGGAATTTTTCATTTTCTTTTCAAAATATGAACTCTTCAAAAATGCCTGAAGAAACTTCGTTTCTATCAGCAAAAGCAATGATTCCTGAGGGAATGCTGCCACATCGCCATTCTTCAGTCAACTCCCTAGATAATTTTCGAGTACTTCTGCACTAGGGGACACTGTGCTTACCCCAGACATTGCCCTGGCAGGGCAGGAGCTCTCACAAAGCCAGCCTAGACAAAACCCTCAAGAAAATCAGGACCTTGCACAGGACCCAAACAGAGCTCTTCTCCCTAAAATCTATGCTCCACAATTACATTTAAAATTAGGTTACCTTTTTCCTTATCAATAAAGTGATTTGTGCCTCAGTTCCCTCTCAGCCCCTCACAGAGCCTTGCTGTGCTCGGAGTATGAGATGTGACAGCAACACAGGACAAGGCAGAAAAGATGAAAGTTAACTTGATCACACTTTTTTTTTTTTTTGGTGAAAATAGATATTTTCTTTCACTCCAGGCCTCACATAAAGCAGCGCTGCTACTATTGGTTTGTTCTCAGACTCCAAAATAAACACACATTCAGAAGACTTATTCTCATATTTCCAGCTACAACAGAGGCATCCAGGGTTTTGCTTCTTCTGCCTTGGATGTACTTGCCTGTGTTGATTCAGAAGCAGACTAACGTATAGGACCTTAAATTCTGTATGACTCTGTGTAATGTAATGAACACCAACAGACTTTAAATTTCCTGTATCTCATGGGTGCTTTTTATTGCATTATTTGGCAAAAATCCAAGAAAAAAATTTGCAGTGAAGAAAAAAGTTTAAAAAAAAGTGAAAAATACATTGCTACTGAATTTTCCAACAATATCACAGGAATGTGATCCCCCCTTAACATACATACTGATGATCTATTTGGAATTTTTATCCGCAGTTATGAAGAAAAAGAAAATGTTATTCCCTCGGAGGCCAATTTTCATCTTGCTCTGGAATTCTCATTCCAGCCTCTCAGAGAACACTTTGCCTTCTCTAGATATTAACTACTATTTGTCTCTGGCTCAGGGCTCACGTCTGTTGCCGCATGAGCTACATGGAAACAAATTCCTAATCATATTTCTGACAAGAGCCCTCACAATCTAGCTGGCTGCAGCCGTCCCATTTCCAGTATTTTGCTAGTAAAAACGTAGGAAAGCTTTAGTCTGCTCTTACCGAGCATGTGTAACTCCCATCAGCGGGAGCCACCATATGTGAGCAGATCAAGAAAATGTGTTGTCTGAGGAGACGAAGGGTGGCCACGGCCTGCTGGCAGCCTCCAGTACGTCCACAGGCAGTGAAGGCCTTGCCCAAATCTGCCCCTCTCACCGCTGTCATGGCTCTGAAGTCAGTTTGGGGATCCACAAGCACGTTGCCTCTTGTGAGGCAAGGGACTGGCGAGCAAGGCCTCTCTTAGCAAAAGGAATTACCTTGAAAAACCATGATTTGGGGTTCATCAGAGTGTTTTGCTAAGAACAGCACTGCTGGGGATGAACCCTTCATCCCGTTCATCCCTACAGGGGTGTCTCCCCAGCACGTTTCAGGCTGGGTTTGTACAATTACACCTGCATGTGCCGGTGTCCAGAGCTGGCAGCGCTAAGCATGAGTGCTTCTGCATCTGGGCCTGCGTGCAAATGGCCACAGGCAAGTTCATATGTATTGAATTAGGCAGTGTGCATTGCCAAGATCAAACCACAGTAATTACCCCAATGATTCTGCCAATTCCTTTCTACCTACATTTTTGGGAATCCCATTGTGAAGCTATTAGATACAGCGTTAGATCAGATCAGTACTGCAGGTGACAAATTGGGTAGCAGGTAAAGTTACCCGGAGACGGGTGTCTCAGGTGCAGAAAAAGCCACCAGCAGCAATATTCATGGAAAACTACTAATTACCTGTGTGCACACCTACAGAACATAACTGCTCTCTCAGAATAGGAGGTAAGAGAGGAGAGGTAACCCTCGGGATGGCAGCAGGTGCTGGCCATGGGCCTTCCTGGGGGTGTGTGCACCTCACCTCTCAACCCAGGAAAAGCTGTGGGTTCACAGCTGGCTTGCTGAAATCAAAGGGAAATTGAGAACTGCCAACATCCCACTGCACTTCTCCAGTAATTCCACCTCAAGGGTGTTGTGCTCTGTAACCTGTTCCCCAAACCGCCTTCCTAAATTTTCAGGATTTGAGTCTTCGCTCCCTCCTATCCATTCTCCTCAGCATGACTCCAGCTCATTTCAACATCTCACTGATACCGTCTTCATCTGAGCACTCCCCATGCATCTCCAAAAGAAACCCAAGCATGCTGTGCATTAAGAAAACAAAAGAGAGCTGTAGCAAATCACTTTGAATGACTGTTTGAGAGAGAATGGGAAATGCAACCCTAATACTTTCTCCACATTCCTTTAGTGCAGATGAACATTGCATTGGTGACATCCCAGCCTGTGGAAAGTATTACTGCAATGGGTTGCATACTGCTCAGAACAAAGAGCACACATTTATCTTCAAATTTAGAACCACTAGGGAGGAATATTCTGGACAGTGAACCAAAACAGTCCATGATCCTTAACAAACCTGTCACTGAAAAGCCAGCATTTGCCCCATATAACAGAATAGTTTCCTAAAAAGAGATTTAAGCTTTCAAGCATAAGTATTTTTTTTTTCAGATTGTATCTATGCATGTAGTCCAAATTCCTGCTCAAAATATCTTTACTCAGCCTCTTTATTTTCCTACTCTCCAACTCCTTTCACCTCCCAACCCCTGCATATGGGTTCAGTCGTGAACTCTCTGCAGGCCAAAATTTTTCCAGTGCAAGTTTTGCCCAGGTCATGACATGGGAAGAGACTCTCGGTGCAGATTTTCAAGAGCTCAGCTTGCACTAATCCAGTAGACCACAAACTAAGGTCCGTGAAGGGCCCCACTCACTGGTTGCAGAGCCTTTTCAGAAACTCATAACCAAAGTATCATACCCCAGCTTGGGATTTAGGTGGACACTAGTAAACGTGATCCCAACACTTAGGAACCTAGTTTTATCCTTTTTTTTTTTTTTTTTTCCCGTGTCTTTCGAGCAATACAAGTCAGATTCTGCCTCCGAGGAAATCAACACTGCATTTCTCTCCTACAGCAACAAATGCAAGACTAAAATTTTAACAGCCCAAAATAAAAGGTCTGTTTGTGTCCTAGCATGCCTACAGTTATATGTGTAATTAAGGACTTTGTGTAGCTAGATCGATGGATGCGAAGCAATTTAAGCACAGATATTCTTTTTTCAGCATATGTTTCAGTTTTATGTATTATTCATCACACTGAAGACACCTACTTTTTCTCAGAACAACTGTAATTTGTCTCTTACATGTGGTCCGTGGCTTTGTTAAGCTATGCAGATATGCATAATCCAGACATGCACAGCAATCGTATAGAGCCAAATTCTTAATCTGCTCATGAGATATCAGAGTACTCCAGCTGCTGACTTCTTCCAAAAATTCAGTGCAGCTGAGACTAGAGCAAACTTTATCTGTGTTTATATAGTCAAAAAAAAAAAAAAAAAAAAAAAAAAAGGAATGCCAGGGCAACAGTTTAAAAATAAAATGCAAACTCTACAATCAGTGTAAATCAGAATACCATCTTTTAGCCAGCTGCTGCTACTCTGATCAAAAGAGCAGAGATCACCCCCAATAACAACATTATTGATCTTTTCTTTAAAACACACAATCACATATACAAAACATATTCAAACCATCTAACCTCTAGGATTATTATAGAGCCATACACTACTGCAACAATTAGAGTTTCTATTTAAGAGATGCAAATCAATATTAATTAAAATTAGACAACTGTTTGTGATGTAAGGGCTCCTTGTACTCAAAGGGCATAGTGGCCATTAAATATATTAAGACTTATTACTTAAAAGATTTTAGAAAAAGTCAATGCATCGGGTGTCCTGAGGGACAGTTCAATGCCTCAGTGCTGTTGTACAGCATTTAACTATAGGTGCCACAATCAAAGACAAACACAATTAAGTATCAAACAGTTAAATGTTATGTGTCACTCTTTAAAGAATCTATATTGAAATGCTTAATTAAACTTTTTTTTTTTTTTTTAGAAAAAAAAGAATTCCATAGCATGAGTTAAATCCATAACGAGCACTTATTTGGTTCATATTAAATAACCTGCATATTAAGTTGCCTGTGCTTCTCCTGTTCATTATCATGAAGGCAGCATTTGCATTTCTTGATAGACTATTCCTGTTTCCTTCCCCTTTTTTCCTTGTCTTACATCAGTCAGTGGAAAGAGTGCCACCACAGGCCATCATTAACCTTCCAAATCTGCCTCAAAACAAATAGTACAAGAGCTCACTAATTTGAAGATCAAAAAGCCACTTGTCCATTATATAATTGGAATGAAAGGCAAAATGTTGCAGTTCTGAAGAGCACAGTAATTACTAGCTGTTAATTGCTCTCTCGTGGTGGCTCACTTTTAATTAAAAAGAACAGCTCGTCGCAGGCCGATAAGCAATGGTGGAGACCACTGGTTTAATCAACAAAGCAGAAAAATTTGTTTCTGCCGCAGCCAACAACAGCTTGAGAAATCTTCAGATGTCCAATTGAGATTAAAAACTGTCTATTTAGTGCAGTCAGATTTTATTTTAACCAAGGAAATGACTATTTGAAGTCTTCCAATGTGAGTGTCCCCACCACATCCCCGCTGGTGCTGCAGGGACTAATCACTGGCTTGTGGTTGTGATCATTCAAGTAAAGAAATTTAGCTACTTTCCTCTTGACTCCATCATTCTTGGGTAATTGGCCTGTCTGAGGTGAGCATTTTTTTTTATTTTTTTTTTTTTAAGAAAGAGCTTTAAAGTATGGAAGGCCCACAGACTGTGCATTTAATTACTGTTCATATTTCATGCAGTCAAACAGAATTTCATTTAAAAAGAAAATGATTTACCTCCCTCCCCCCCCCCAAAAAAAAAAAAAAAAAAAAAGTATATTCACTGCTTTGGGTAGTTTGTTCCTTTTCCTTCAGTGGTTGTGTTTACATGCCAAAAAGAAAAAAGTATTCAAACATCAAAGTTAATTCTTTCAGAGGCTTTAACTCTTTCATCTAATGACAGTTGTCTTTAAGGGAAGTCCCACTATATGCTGCGGTAATGGTTTATTTAGTTAAGCAGGTTAGGTAGGTTAAGTGGAACCATTTTGCCCTGGTTTGCCTCATCTCCCCCTAGCCACGAGCAGTTTGCATCTGCTGGCGGCACTCGTCCATCCTCCCCTTCTCTTCTGGCCTCTCCAGCTCCCAAAGGCATTGTACTCAGACCTTTGCTTTCTTGTATTTATTTGCTTCTGTTGAGTGAAGGGCTCTGCTTCCCACTGAGCGCAACGCAGACGAGACACACATGTACATAAAACCAGCTCTGGCAAACCTTCCAACACCGCCATATGCCCTGTCTTGTTCATGCTCGGTTATGGATGTCTGACAGCACCGCACAAACCAGTGTAGGAAGAAGTTATTTCCATTCAATGGACTCCAGGCATTATTGTCCCTTTTCTACCTTATTCCCGTTAACATCTGAAAACAAATGTCGTTATCTCCAGCTGTAAGCAGCTTTAGAGTATCCATCAACTTTGGTTTGAACTTTGAGACATACTTCTTTCCTGAGTAAACTATGACTTCCATGGCTGCCAAAGAATATTTTTCTATTTTCCTTCCCATATTGAGGAAAAATATATTCATTCGTCTGTCTTGTTACATACACACACACACTGTCTCTTTGTAGGCTGCTGGAAAGCAAAGCAGGAGAAGACAGAGGGCACTCCCTCTCCCCTGGGAACAGGTGGGTTTGGGGCTAGAGTTTCCTTTCCTTTTAAAGGTTCCTTCTTGCACAGCCCCAGAAATGTGGGAAAGTTACTGGAGCTCCTTCTTCTCCTAGTTCCACTACAAGTCGCCACCATTTGGACACGGCCACTCTGCATGCATGGCCACCTTCTCGCCTCCCAGCCATCCCAAAGGAACTACTGGGCTGGGAGTATCAGGAATCCAACTCTCGAGGCTCACTGCTGCTCTGAAGGCAGTAGAACAAGAATTTGACCATTGATTTCAACAGCAGTGAGATCCAGCTACTCCAGCCCTAAATTACAGGGTTTAAAATGTTCAATGCCTGCTCTGGGCTGTGAAGGATGCTACCTTGATAAACTGCCATGGGGTATTTGAATTGCCAAAGCATCTACTCTCTCTATATAAGACAGAACTTGTCATATGACTCTTCATATATTCACTGATCTACATTCATGTGTTACCTCTATTCCTCATATTAAAATGGCATTTTTGAAATTCTTAATGAATATGGAATAAGCAAGCATAACACTTTTTCAGCGTAGACCCAAGAGTATTTACCTCACTTTGAGGTCAACTTGGACAGACTTCTGCCAGTTTGTAAAGATGAAAAATAAAAGATATATGCTTTGAAGCATACCTGCTTGTTTTAGGTAATGAAATACATAATTTTAAAGTCAATCATTGGGGATGCAGTGGAAAAACAAAACAGGATGCTCAGGTTCAGCCTTGCTTTCAGTCTGTTCTGCTCTGTTATTTGTGCACCGGTTTAGGACTACAGAAATGAGCTAGAAAACCTGATCAGGTTATGGAGGGGAAAAAAAAATGATTTTATTATGAGTTTTAGTTTTCAGGTGTGTATATACATGTATGTATATGTCCATTCACTTTATATGTATTCAAATTGATATATGAATATATATGCAAAATTATGCGCATATATATATATATATAATTTAGAAAGTTTATCTATAAACCATTACATATAAAGAATAAACTTTAAACTTATGTACATAAACTTTCTAAATGGTGCCCAGGACCCAGGCAGGGACACAGCTGCTGCCTTGCCCCGCCGCAGGCCGTGGTTATCTGCAGCCCTCCTGGCCGCTCATCTTCCTGTGCTCCGGCCACCCCAAAACATGATAAGCCCGTGACCTCTCCCATTCTCTTGGCTGATAAGATGAGCCGCGAAAACGTCTTATTTTTGTGTTGTTTGTTTTTTATTCTTCCCCCGCTTTCCTGCTCCCATTTTCAGCCAGCACCTGTCACTGCAGCCCCGACTTTCACAGCTTTCTCCCGCGGGCCGGCGGGTTTATCGGAGGAAACACTCGCGCTCGCAGGGATGGCCTCCGCACCGCGGCAGATTAATCCGAGTTGAGTGCACTTCCTTCGGCCAGGGGACACCAATTACCGCGACGGCACCGGCAGCACAATGCGGGCGGACATCTGACAGCCCGGGTCCCGCCAGCTCCGCATTGTCCTCCCGTCAGGCGCTGTCAGTTCCCAGCCTTAATTACATCCTGTTTACAAACACTCGGCCGGACTTCAGATGGAGCCTTAACAAAGGTTGACAAAGGTCAGGGCCACGTCACGAGGATGTTATCTGTCTGTGTGCTTGGGCTGATAAACCAGGAGGCAGCGCGGGGCTGATTTCGGAGATAGCGTTGGAGAGCACGGTGGGGCCGTGCAAAATATCGGAGGTGTTGGGGTCCCTCCCTGGCGGCAGCCCCTGGCCTTGCCTGAACCACGCTCGTGCACGGCTGCCTTCTGTGATTAGTTTTTAATTATCCGGCTAAGAGAATCCAGAAATGTTTCCTACTTCTTGTGCCTTCTAGAGACGGGGGAAATACTTCACATCCCGCTCTACCAGCTGTCTCCTTCACACATCTCAGCAGGCTCGTGGGCACTCACACCCACCATCGCTCAGGCTGTGCATGCAAGTGTACAAAGTGAGGACAGAAAACAGCCCTCATTGACCCGATGGCAGCAGACCAATAGATTGACCGAAGTAATAACTATAAAAACCTTCTAAATCTATTTACTTGCCTCGAACTCTGTTCTTTAACGGCAGAAATTGCTGCTCACTTAAATAACCCCCACTTCTTGTGCATGGTAAGGGAGATCACCAAGCCCCTCTGTCCTGCTCCCCAGCTCCCATGGGAGGTGTGGGGACATCCCTCCTGTCTCTTCTAGCTGCAAGCACACAGACTGAGCGAGGTCAAGCTGAGCTGGCCCCAGAGGCAGACATCCCCTGCCCCACCCTCTCCTACTCTACTTAAAGAATGGATACAGGTTTTTTTGAATCACTTTTCTTTGGTGTCTGGAGATTTTTTTTTTATTTTTTTTTTTTGTGTGGGAATCTAAAATCTACCCCTTTTGCACAGTACCTAAGTACAAAATTAAATTAGCCCGGGGTAGATTCCTTCCTTATATTTTCATTGTTTTCACAAACATTTTGTTTGCTGCAACCTGTTGATGTCCAATGCAGACAAAACACAAAAACTCTGGAGCTGTGTGACATTTACAGCTGGGCTTGTATGCATGGGAGCAAGGACTCCAGGCATCTCTGTAAGCCAAGGTTGCCTATGCAATATCATTCCCCTCCCCTGGTATCATGTCTTTCTCCATCCAGAAAATGATGAGCACAGACATGAACCAAATCCCATCCAAAACTCAAGGTACAGGAGTGTGTATAAGGAGTAGAATGGCTGGATCAACTTAAATATTTGATACATTGAAGCTGATAACATAGGAGCCCATCACCCAGAGTCACCCCTTTGTGTCTGTTCAGTTATTCACTTGTCCTGATTCACACACACCCAAATGCACAGGACCACACAGCCCTATCCAATAAAACTAAAAAGCCAATCTGCTGTCATATCACCCCTCTGAGGAAATACTGGGTTAACTTCGTGCTCACAGTCAGCAGATGGTGACTGGCATCATTGCATCAAGCTCCTGCAGCATCTTCACGCACTCTGAAATGCTGGGCAGGAGCAAATGTGTCAGTGGCTGAGTTGAAGCAGAGCACCAAACTCCTCCAAGGTCCCTCAATCTGAACCAGAAAATTTCTCTGATGGTCAATGAAAGTGCCTCTGCCTGCCCGAAGAGGAAATGGCCTTACATGTATAATTACTTGAAGAGAAAAAAAAAAAAAAAAAAAAAACTTTTGATTTTGGGGGTCAGTTTTTGGTTATTCTTGGTGAGAAATGTACACATCAGACAGTGACAAAACTTACCCTGACCAGCACGGAGCCACGGCTGTGCCTTCTTGGGGATCATCTTACAATTTTGAACATAGTCACCTGTCCTTAGTTATCTAAAATACTACTTAAAGATAAATAATTTGTGCCTTTACTTCAATAAATAAATGACAAAGCTAAGGACAGGAGGGTACCTCCTTTTTATATAACAAGTGCTAGAAATCTTCAGTAAAAACTGATATGCCACCTGAAACAGTTTATAGCCCAGGGTTGCATGCTGTAGAAATGCAAACCTGTAGTCTAACCCAGTACGATTACAATTAGCTTATCCGAGCAATTACATTCAGTGAAAAAAAAAATGAAATTAAATTCTATCAAGTTAAAAAGAAGAGGAATGGAGGGGATGACTCGCTGGAAAGGCTCAAATACTTGAAAATCCGAAGTGTAGAAAAGTTGACAGTTTAAATAAAGTCTGCAAGCTCACTGCTGATTACATACGCTCAGAAATATTCCTGGCCAGTTCTGATCATTTCTACTTTGCCTGCGCTGCCTTTTTTTCCTACGGAGAGGTGGAGCTCGGTGACCCCTTGGGTGCAGAAATAAATCTTGGCCGCCCCATGCAGGGCTACAGCTTATGTCCTCAGTAACAAATCAGTCAATAACAGAATAAAAGAGGGCACTGGATGAGGTTATTTATTTCTGAAAACGTAACTCTTTATCAAAAAAAAAAAGGGGGGGAGGGGGATGAATGAAGGCTGACCTTCGGAGAACAGTGTTCCCCTGCAGGCAGTGCTTTGCCTTCCCCAGAAAATCAGGCTACGCAGAGCCTCGCTAAGGCAATCAAACGCAGCTCTGCTGTTCATAAAGCAGGCTCTTCCTCGCTCAGCTTCGTGACAGTCAGTCTCGACATGCCTCTTGTTCCAGCCAACGTGCCAGTCAGCTGCTGTTACTGCAGCGCTGTGCTGAACACTTCTTAATTAGCCCAATTCCCTGTGTCTCGGCCAAGTTTTCTAGTGAGAAACAGGCTCGGGAGCTACACAACTCCGTGGCTGGGAAATCCCAGTCCTGAGCACACAAACCCAGGCCAGCACATCTTGTTTTGTCCAGCACTGACCAGCACGCTGTACAAATTGTCTTTGTGCTGGAACAACATCCTGCTAAGCAGCAAGCCGCAGCAGCCTGGGCAGTGAGAAGACGCGGCGCTCCGGCACGCTGCACAGCTCGGTGCTCCCACCGGCATGGCACGAAGGACAGCGCTCGGCCTCCAGCCCCATCCCTTTCGCCTCCGTGCACCAGAGCACAAATAAAACCGGTTACATGGGCTGTATTCATTTGCTCAAATTCATGAGCTTTTGACGTATGTAAACCTTCCGCTGTTGCACCGGTATAAACACCGCCTAACGTTACTGGCTTCGGTTGAGTTTACCCTAACTTAAACCAGAAAGAAATCTGCCCCTATTTTTTTGTTTTTATTACATCACTATGCCCTCTCTCATTCTGTTTTCTGTTCTCCCTCTTTTATATTTTTTTTTTTGTCGTTTAAAGTCTGCCTAACATTTTATAGACATCTTCCTTGCAGCTTCCGGAAGGGTGCTCCATCTTAAACTCGACAGCTAAGCTGACAGATGGGGTTGATAGTTGTTTTTTTCTTTTGCAAGTAATAAAAAAGGAACATTTCACTTCATATGAAACCAGAGTATTGCCTCAAAAGAACAGTGTTTGCTTGGCTATAAAAATAGTTACTGTTCTGCCAGACCCCGAATCAAAGCATTTGTATTTATACGTTTCCTCTTTTAATAAATAAATCCAATATTTTAAAATTTCATCAGTTTTAAATTATATTGTTGCAAGGATTATTTTACTCCAAATCCTTTGAATTGTGCAGCTACATCTAGCCTGCAGGACAAACTTCTCAGCAGCTCCTGAAGGTGGGTTCACAGCTTCCATCATCATCTGTGCTTCCTAATGAGGCTGTGAAGGGTTAAACCCAGAGCTGGCTGCAGCATCTCCTACAAACCGCCTTCCCCCTGCATGCTATTTCCTTACCACCAGACCATCTCCTGAAGGTGTACCAGCTTTTACAACTATTTTTTTAGGTGAGGGTCTCTGAAATCCTTGACCCTCAATTATTTCTAATCAGAAAGCTTGAACTGAAAAGCTTGCTGGCACCGTGCAGGAGCTGTCACCACTAGGTACATCTGTTTTGCAAAACTTTGCAAAGTTTTGGGTTGTTCCAATGCAAAACAGGACTGAATTTTAAATCACTGAACTTCTTTGTAAAATAAAACCACCATCCTCCGTTTGGTGACAGATAATCCCATTTTAATCAGGGACCTAAACCTGTCAATGCAATAAAGCCTTTACCAGTCACACTGTAGATCCAGAAAACACCAAGAATGGAAACAACTAGAGTACTTATTTTTTCACTAAATAATACCAGTAGCCCTCAATTATATTTTTGGGTAACATTTTCATATTAGATCGAAATTAAGATTAAATAGATCAACCCACTGTCTCTCAAAGCTTTCCTTGTACTCACCCACCCTTTCTGCATCTTTCACTCTCCAAAGACAGGTGGGTTGATGAAATATTTTTACATTTCTATTCTCACTGCCTCGCTGGAAGGTGGGAGACAAGAGTTGACCCCAAAAGAGCTTTTGCTCTTTGGGTACCAGATTACCCACGCATAGACTGTGGGATGCTCACAGCCCCACAGCCTCTACCTCTGCACCCCTCTCCTGCTCCTCCATTACCGTCCATCTATAGGAGGTGCCCCTGAGTGAGGAAGCTATAAAAAAGTAAAATTAGGATCCAATTAATGAAAAAAAATCAGCAGGTTTAGGGCACACATTAAATTGTCCTCTCTCATGCTGAAGAACATATTAAGACAACAGTTAGACAAGGCTTCACATTTGTTTTTCATAAACACTTAAATCCTACAAATTCAAAGGAAAAATAAATTAAAAGGCTCTGTTTATGTACAACCCAAGGAGCCCTGTTCGGGGGATGCAGCATTCATAGACCCAGCCTGAAATATGGAAGGTGCAGGTGACTTGGAGGTATGCTGTGCTGCAAAGGACATGATAACATAGCAGAACTGCAACCTGCAACTATCACTAAAGGATGACATCGGAGATAAGAAAGTACAGTATTACAGGGCTGCGTTAGCATAGTAGGAAATCGATTCAGGCAGACAAGCTAAATTTATTTACTTTATTGATTTTAAATTTTACATGAACTGCAATAGAAGTAAATCTTTCATGGTAATTCTAAATCTTGAAACCTATTGTAAATAACTAAAAAAATGTCCAATGTTCAGAATAACCATTGCTTTGTACTGAAAGTGCATTATTCTTAAAGCCCAGGACAAAATATTTTGTAATGAATACCTTAAATCTACCTTGGCAGTCAGTGTTGATGTTTTTGCTAAAATAAGAGCCTGCTTTTGGTGTACCTGATGATTCAATACAGCATATATTTTTCAAAGGGGAGGGGAGGGGGAAGTAGAGGGGAAATCATTCCTATTGTACGAAGGGAACCAGCACACGGGTTTTGACCATAGAGCTCATGGAGGAAAGCAGCTGAGAGCCAAGAGGTGTGGGGAGAGCTTTGTGCACAAAGAGCTGACTGCCAGCATTGGAAATCAAAGTGATGGGGAGCCAGGGAATGCCCGACCCTGACTGGCATCATCCCTGGAGAGAAAACAGATGATGAGTTAAAGAAGGGAGTGACATCTCCTTGCCCTGCTTACACCAGAAGTCCAAACCCAGACACCCAAGGAGGCTGGAGGGACAAGGGTTTGCTTTGGGATATTCCTTCATCTAAAGCAGGGGCTCACACCCAGACCTGACCCCACCAGCAGAGCTCTCTCCTCTGATGGGAGAGCAGGGAGGTGGAATGAGCCGCCCTGAGCCCAGCCTTCCCAAACCCCATGCACCAGCATCTTCCCACTACAGGTACTCTCACTAAATCAAATCCCAGGAACGCTTTCTGCTCTCATTTCCAGCCAGCTGAGCTGGAAGAGGGAGGTTGGGGGCTGCACTTTTTGCCAGGGGTGTTCAGATTGTGCAGAAAGTGGCAGTCTTAAAAATCCAAGACAGACAAAACTCCCCCCAGACCTGGAAAGCACCCTCTGTCAGACTTGTTGAAGCAAGGTAGACATACAGCCCCTACGCTATATCCCAGGCAGGCAGACGAGAATACCTGCAAACAGAGACTGCTCCCTCATCGTTTAACAACAGGAAAAAATACAGCGATGTTGACAAAAGCACTCATCCAGTGAAGTTTTTTTCTTTTCCCCTGGGGTCTTTTTTTCCCCTCGTTGTTGTTGTTTTCTAAACTAATCCATATTACCTGTGCCTTTTGATTTCATTATGTTAGATGCTATTAATCTGGATATATGATTTCAACAGTGAAGAGATGGAATTTGTCATCAACAAAAGGAAAACATTATTTTTAAAGGAGTGAAAGATTAATGTTCCACCACGGACTACTTAAACCCTCTACAGCAACAGCACTATAATATTAATCCAACTTTGATGGGTTTTGCATAAGGCTCATAATTAAACATTTTCTTTTCAATACTTTATAGAATCCCCATCTGTTTTTAATGGCATCATTTTGATGTTTTTCTTAATAATTCTGGCAGCCTGCTCTTGAAGCTTCAAGCTTTATTTTTTGTTCCTAATGTCTTCTTCTACAGTGGCTGTATTGTGCCAAAGCTGAAGGCAGGTTTTGGAAACCCACTACATGTTGCTGTCTCTCCCTGTGTTCACAGGCAGCACAAGGCACAGCAGCTCTGAGCTCCCGTTAGCACTTACAGCAGCCATAGGATCCTGCTGCCAGATAATGGAAATATTTGCTCCTTCCAGTCCCTAGCTGGGCACCCAGACTGCCTCTGGTCCCCACATCGATGTGTTTCCTCCCAGCACAACCAGCCCTGGCCCCCAGAAATAAATAGATGAATAAATATATAATAACCAGCCTGTTTACTCCACAAAACTAAAAAATTATTAGATATATCACACAAATTTCACCAAGTCACAGTCTTCAGCTTTCCTCTCCACACCACCACCTAAGGCATCTGCTGAAGACAGGCACATTTTGCAGTGAGAGGAAAGAAATCTGTGATCCTGTTCAGGTACTGAAGTTATGGGGCAATATCAGCCTGCTGCACAGAACTCAATGTATGGGTGGTTTGAAACATCTGTCAAAATTACCTGATGGAAACCAGGAATACGGGAATGTGATCCTGGCAAAAGGCTCTGCAAGAAGCATCTGCTTTCCATGAGCAGTGTTGGGATTTTGTCAAAACAAACAGAATTGAGAGAGCTCCTATCCAACAATATCTTATCAAAAGAAAAAAAAAATCCAGAAAAAAAAAATATATATTTTTACTATTTCTAAAAATATCTTGAATTCCTGCCCAAAATGTAATGAATTTCCAACACTGTGAAATCATTTTATTTTTTCTTTGTTTCTAGTGAAATCTCTGCTTGAAACTTTTTTGCTCTTCGGTCTTCTAGCGCTGACACTGTGCTACTTTTCCCTCCAAGATTTTTCATTCTTTTATATTAAATGCATATTTGGTGACCTCCTGTGGTTCCCATGGATTAAAACGGAGGAGCAGGATGATTAATGACTTCACTTTAAATATTTTATACTCTCTGTAAAAACAGTACAAACTGATGGATGTGTACATTGCTATTTTCACTTCAGTGTTGGGGTCTCCTCGAGTACATTTTCCCCTTGTTTTTCCCTCACTAAACAACATTATTAACATCTTTTCACATAGCAAAGGGAATGGAGGGCTCCCAGGTTTGGCACACTCCGGCAGGACACACATGTGAGCAGATACTGCCCTAATCAGGGCTTTCAACCTTGAGGAGCTTTTAAATGCTCTAAGTGCATTATAATGGTCTTCTGGGCTCAGGACAGACAGATGTGAGCCACAAAACTGAAATGTTTCATCTTTTGGCGCCTTTCAGCATGTTCCATGCTGTGCTTCAAGTTTGCTGAAGGATCAGAATTACTTCAGTTCCAGGCAATATAAACGGAGTGATCAAAAACATTTAATTATTCAGGGTCAGCAAATCGGGAGGATCTAATAGCAACAGACAGAAATAACCTTTCCAACCACTCTCATTTTCATTAACTATTATAAAATAGAGAACTGTTTAATTACCAGAAAATATCATAGCAGAAAGACCCAGCATCTTCCCAAGAGTCTTTCCTAGTCTACTCAGATGCATTTGGCACCACTGCATAATTTAATTTTGTGTAGATAGAGGCTTTATGCTTGCACTCCACACGCCCATGGACAAATAGTTTTCAAGTCTTCATCCCATGCCTATTTCCGACTGCCCACTTGAGCACAGATGCAGGCTTTCAAACGGCGCTGCATGAGGAGACTTTCACACACTACTCCTGTACATGTCATCCTGAAACGTGGTGATGAGGATGACCAGAATGGAAGTGACAGCCGAAATGGTTTCCCTATTACTTCCCCTCCTTAACTTCAGGTTATGTACAGGTGCCTGGAAAACAGGCTGGGGGCACACATTTCCCCCACAAGTTTTCTTTCACCCAAGGAAAAGAAATATGTTGCAGATGCTTCATCCAACACAGCAATGTTTCTGTGGCACATTTGGCTCCAGTAGCAAAGGATGAAAACAGAGCAGCAAAAAAATATTTACAATCAGCTGTATGGTTTGGACATGGAGGGCAACAGTGAGGTTACCAAGACTGAAAAACCAAGCCACACACACTAGGCAGAAGTACTTTTTTTGTGGCCATGCTGCCTAAGGATATAGATGAGGCAAGATTTGCAGAGAAATGTTTTCCTAAATCACTTGTACATGTAAAGAAATAATGGACCTGGTGGAAATATATGATTTTCCTATGACTAATTACATGGATCTCAGCAACAAAACTTGCATTCAGAAAATTCCCAATTTATTTAGAAAGCAATATGGTGTTTGGAAAAAATACAATTACACCAAGGATTCACACACTAGAGTGGTAAATGAAGAGATGTAGATTACAGCAGTGTGCTGATGACACTCAGCTTACTATTTCATGAAATCATATTCATTATATTCATTATGGGAAACAAGAATAGAAGTCCCAACAGCTATGAAAACACTTACTGCTTTAAGAGATGATTTTAAAAAGCTGAAAACAATTCTCAAACCATTCAGTGGGAAAGGAGAAATTAAGTAGAAGTACATGAATCGTAGTTAAGATCTGCTAGCATTTCACAATATTTTTGAGAGGGTGTATTCTACAACTGAGAAAGTCACCAGCACCAAAAATAAATTAATAAATAAATAACAGAAAACCTATAAAACAGTGTCACTTAGAGGGGAAGTGGGAGCTGATATAAATATAATAGAAAAGAGGGAAGCTAACAGTCATAAATGTTAATTTGAAGCTATAAATTATACAAATTTGCCAGAGGAAAATAACGACACGAGAAAAACACAAGTTCAGTAGGAACAAAAAGTGTTCTGAGTCATGGCACTAGCTAATTGTCAAAAACAAGGTAAAAAAATAAAAAGCATTCAAACAGATAATTCTGCAAAACTGGGGGAGAATGTTCTATCACGCATATACACAATGATGACCCCATGTAAAAATAACCTAGAAGGATATTATATTAAAGCTAAAGTCAGGTCCTGCAAGCTGTCTTCTCCAACTAACTGCCACGCAGGAGTGTAAAGGCACCTGAATCAGGAATGAGGATTTCCAACAAGAAATGCAAGTCTCAGAGCACTGCCTTCTGATACCTGAAATGGGCTGGAGAGAGGAGCCAGGTATGGACAGATCCAAGTGACAACAGGACAGGCAAATTATCCTACAGTCATTTCCTTAATCAACAGGATGTGTTTCCTTAGGAAACAAAGGAATATGGTGTTAATTGCTATATACTTACAGACCCAGTCAAAGAAAATGGAAAGGTTTTTGATTGCAAGTTTGTCTGATAAAGGCAGTTCTCTTTAAGCAATATACTTAGGCTACACAAAGGCTTTAGCTGGATAATAGTTATGAATTATTACAATATAAACCATCAGCCTGCAGTTTAGAGGCTGAAATATGGAGAAGGCTTTATGAGTGATTATTACTGAGTGATGTTTTATCTGATAATGGAATTAATTAGGATAATACAAACTACACATGGCTAATAAATTTAAATTGTAAATAGGAAGTCATCATCAAGTAACTAATTTTTTTTTGTCAAAACTTCACAAGAATCTCTTTCTTTGTAGCAAAAAGTATGGGGAACAGCTTCTTGCTGCTTATATGCAGGGTAAGGACAAGGAGAAGGCAGTGGTCTGATCACAGGAATCTCCTGAGCTGCAGCAAATAGATGAACAGTGAGAGCAGCAGCTGGAAGCTGGACATGCTTGCGATGAGGAACATGACTACAAATAGCTGGTAAGAAAGTTTGCCAGATGCTGTACTCACTCAGGTAGCAGGATTCACTGCTTCCATCGAGAGATGCTCTAGCTCAAGCAGGTATTAGTGCAAGGATGCTACCACCTGCGTTATGAAGGTCAGGCTGAGAGAGCTCCAGTGCCTTCCAACACCAGGTCAGACACTTCCTCAGGACTACTGCCATGGGTTTACCAGAGAAAACCAGAGCAGGAACACAGCAGTATTAGTACGGGATTTTATAAATCTGTCTGATAATGGAACCAGCTTTCTTTGCCTGATTATGATCTGGAACACTGGCTGTGATTTATGGTTTTTATACGATTCTCTTCCCCCGGGCTCCAGGTCACAGCAGTGGTGTTGCTGCAATTTATGGTGCAGACTGCTCAGAGAGCTGCAGAGCATCCCTGGCAATGTCTTGTTCTGGGCACCTGGCTCGCCTTGGTTTCAGTCTCCTTTCTGCAGTGGGGAGCATTACTTGTCATTCTCTAAAATGAACACCTTTCTTTTTATAAATGAGTGTAGCAAAAAAAAAAAAAAAAAAAAAAAAAGTTTTTTTTTATTTTTCTATTTTCCTACAAAACAGATTGGCACAGGTCTCAGCTCCTGTGTCTATAAGGAATTGACAGCTGCCCCGTGAAGCACTTCATCCCAGGTTATGAGATCCTGAGGGAGGACAAAACTGCTCCTGTACAGCTCAAGTATCTATAACCTCTCCAAAACCCCTTGCAGCCAGGAAAGAAGCCAACCCCTCCAGCCACCTCCCTGAAACACCCCCCAAAGCACTTCAGCTGCACGTAACCTTCTGCAGCTCCACGGTAAAACTGGCAAAGGGCAGTGGGCAGCACCTGCAGCACCCATCCCTCCCCTCCCCAAAAAAGACGACTCTGATAGCTTCCACAGGGCAAATTCACTCTGCAAGGAAATCAGCTCCAGGTTTGGTTTGTTTGGTTTTGATTTCGTTGTTTGGGCTTTTGTTTTGTTAAACATGCATTCTGGCTTCTAATTATTCGCCTCCTTATTTGGGAATATTTTAGGCTCACATTTTCCAGCTTCTGTCTGCTACAACAAAGGCTGGAAACTATTTTCACCTTTATTTTTAACTTTTTTTTTTTCTTTTTCTTTTTTAATAAAAAACGACATTGTCACTTAATCACAATGCTGAAGGAAATGAGGCTCTGTGAAACCACCAAACATGGCAAGACTCAACACCACGGCACTAGTAAAGGACTTGCTGCTGAGCCCCTCCTGTGCCTGGCCCCCAAGACGAGCACCGCAGGGTCACCAGCATCTCCTCCAAAGCCTGGCCCTACCATAGAGCAGGGGACACACCTCAAGGTCAGTGCCAGCACGGCCCTTTTCTACCAAACCACCACAGTTTTTCTGCTGCCCAGCCTGCGTCTCACAAGCCTGCCCTCAAGCTTTTGTTCAATCCCTCCTTTCCCAAACTGGAAGCCCTCTTTCTGGTGTGGTCGCCTCCTCCACACCAGACAACTCCCTGTTTCAGAAGCAGGACACCCGTTATTCTTGACCTGTACACAAGGAGAGCTTTTTTGGGGGGGTACAATTAGAACCTTCCAGTGATACTACCTGGGCTTATAGCTGTTAATGCTTGAAGTGGTTTTGGTTTGGTCCATTTAGTTTGGTTGTAAGTTCATTTTATAATACAGTTGTCAGCAGCTGGCACCCACAACTGGGTGCTGAAAACAAAAACAACCCTTCAGATGTTTCTCATGACTTCATTTTGCCACTTAAACCCAAGGCTCCTCCACACCAGGCACACTGCTCATGGGGAAAACCCATCCATCCTCCACCTTCAGAGAGGATTAGAGCCAGCCTTAAGGCCTCAGCTCTGCAAAGCACTTAAGCACCTGCTTAACTTTAAGCACATGCCTAAGTCTGTCCTTCTTTTCTTCCCCTTCAAGAAAAGCCCTGAAAGTACACAATTAACCATGAACAGGTGCTTAAGTCCTATTAAAGTCAACAGTGCTTTCAAATGTCGACGGAATTTAAGAACATGCTTAAGTGTGTCGTTGAATGGGAGCCCTAATGCGAAAAGAAAGGGCTGGCTTTGTCACAGGCTTGGCAAAAGCCATCAGAACACACTCGCACTTCAGAGGATTTTCTTTGTCCGTGGCACTCTGCCTGCTCCGGTACTGAAGAATTTGTAAAGAATGTTCCTGCGTTACTCAATCCCTCTCACATTTATTGACCATATTTCCCATATTAATAATCCCCAGTGTAATTACGCTCCCCCCGCCTCCGCTGCCATTCCAAAAATCTCAAACATTTGCTTAGTATCGCCATGTCCCAGCGTGGGAGGAGGGGACGGGGAAGAATTAGGATTCAGAGGAGGCAACCAAGGTACATCGTGGTCTGAGGTCTGCACAAAGCCATGGGGAGATGTAGGAGGAGCTGGGGAGACAGTGCCTCTGCCTCTAAACCCCAGGATCATCCTTCCCTTCCTTAACTCTAAGTCACATAGACTTTTTCCTACACGCATCTTTACCTCCACCTTTTTTGTTGGAATTTTCTGTTTGGGATTTTCCTTGTTTATTGGGCTGTCAAGTAATTCCTAAACACACACACGGTCCAAGCCGTGGCTACCAGGGTGCTGTACCAGACAAGGTTGTGCTCAAGCACCGTGCCCTGGTTTAAATCAATTGCTTTGGCTTGCAGTCAGGCAGCGTGTTACTTTTAGAAGCTGTACTGCTTGTTTTTAAGATGGTTTCACTTTGGCTCCAGCTACACAATTAAGCAGAGCAGCCCTTACCGATGGGGGAATGCTTTGTGTTCATTTCACCATAGCCCATTACGAGCCCCAGGCAATACAGAAGATGTTGCCACGAGACATTTGTTTGGAGAAGAGTCTCATCTTCTTTCCAGTCAAATATGTTGTCTTCTGAAAAGCTACTGCACGGGTAAGAGTGGCTGCAATACTATGTTAACAGACCTATCTTCAGTTCTCTCTAATGGTTTTGCATGGAGATATGTAAAATACTTGAGAAAACAGCGTTTTTATATTACCACCAGGAATATTCTATGTAAAAAGATATTAAAGCAAATTTTGACCAACTGGTGGTACAGTAACTGGTAGGTACAGTAACAGACTATAATGTACCCATTGTAAAGGATTCCCAGCGGAGACCGTGGAAATCTTACATTGATGGAGTCGCGCTGGACTGGAGATGCATTGAAAAACTTCCAAATGGTAAAATATTAGAAATACTATTTTGAAATATTTACCAGTTAAACACTAAAGTACTGTTACTGGCTGACCTTTTCACAGCAGTTGTTTCTGTTGTACTTTTGTAAAAGCAGCCAAGAGTTTAAGAAAAAAAAAAAAAAAAAAAAAAAGACAAAAAAAGCTTATTTTCAGTCTAGCTACCACCCCTGACCTATGCAATAACATCATAATGGAAGAATAATCATTGTAAACAATACCCATGGGAGTTTGCTGGCTACGGCGAGGGACGAGTGCAGCCAACTTCAGTGCTTTTCTTTACTACATCATTGCATTTTTGTCTGCGTATGGATAAGAAGAAGGTTCCACTCAATGCCGGTTGATGGAAAGTGCTAATTGTTGACACATTAGCTAATTGTTATGATTGCTTCTTAACAGTTTGTGTCTAGGAGCCCAGATTTCATCCACCAAAGTGTGAAGATTCTTTATTGCAACAAGTGCTGTAAAAACATTCACACAATGAGGTCCTAATCTTGTGGATCTCTCAACCAAGTGACAGCCTGGCAAATGTGCTGTCAAAGTGCAGACACTCAGGAAAAAAAGAAGGAAAAAAACCTGACTCCCTCGTCCACCCCATATTTCAGACACATGTCATCTGTTGTTATCATTAATGATCTGTTTTTACAAATAGAGTACCACTATGGAAAACTGAGAGCAGGCCAATCAAAATAAACCCAGCAAAACCCATAATTGTCTACTGACAATCTGGGCTGCTTGGGATGTAAGATAATGTGGGTGGATCTAATGCATAAATGCATTACGTGCCCTGCTCTGCAACTGCCCCATTAACTCCAGGCTTTGCACAAACCAGGAAGGCTGGGCTAATCGCAGCTGTACTCTCCTTAATATATGGACGCTCAGGTGTTAAAAAAAAAAGTGCAAATAAATCCTGGCACCATGAAAGTCCGTGGCCAGGCTCCCATGGTTTAAACGGGAGCAAGAGTTCACCAAAGATGTTGCACTGG
Source organism: Netta rufina (assembly GCF_964035555.1). Classification (NCBI taxonomy): domain Eukaryota; kingdom Metazoa; phylum Chordata; class Aves; order Anseriformes; family Anatidae; genus Netta; species Netta rufina. Next base: position 22,344,062 of record NC_140132.1, on the reverse strand, counting down.
AAAAAAAAAAAAAAAATGTATGTATATATATGTATTTAAGAACAAGAAGCAAAATGTCTACGGTGCTGAGCTAACACAGGGCTCCCACGTGGAAACTTGCTTCCACCAACACAGCTTTTCTGGCTCAAACAGCTCTCCCATTCATATATCAGCAAGGCTTGATGAAAAAAATATAACAGCAATACTACCGTTTCCACCAGAGTCACACCTTTTGGTCTTATTTTGGGGATCAAGACCCTGTTTTTGCACAAAGGCAGCTTCTGCCCTTACCAGGGGGTTTGTGGTGCTGTGCAGCAGCACTGCTTCTGCCCCACTGGTGCTTTACAGCATGCTGGGGGAGATCACTCAGTCCCCAGCGTGCTCCCCATCCTCACGTATTGCTCTTCCCCTTCCAGGAGCTTCTGCTGAACTCAATTCAGTTACAAGCATCAGGATTACATTATTCTTTTCCATCCCAAACTTCCTCAGAAATAATTTTTGTAGACACAAGAGAAACTCTGCATGCAAAGCTTTTTGAAATGACAAAGCAGTGGCCCCAGGTACACTGAAAATGCAGACTGAACAAAAGTGTAAAACAGAATCTTACAACAATGCCTAAGTTAACTGGAAGACCCTTCGGATGCTATGTTAATGTCACACCAAACGGTACAGAGCAAATGTCTCCGTTCAGACCCAAATTCCCTCAGCAGTTGCTCAAAGATCTTGAAGTTCTAAGGTCTGTTTGGGTTTCGTCTCATGTAATTTTATCTCATACAATTCATTTTTACAGACTTACTGTGTTCCAATGTCAAAAGTGCAATATTGCCTATGTGCTCGCACAAGGGAACGGGAATCACTCCTGGCCTGCCTGAGCCTCTTGAACTTTTTGGCCTGGCACCGAGCGAGCACACAGGGCCACTTGTCTGCTTCCTCCATCCCTGGGGCACGGCGGCAGGAAGCAAGCTGGGAGCAGATTACGCCTTGGCCCGACTTTTCCCACTCGTTGGCGAGAGCCACCGAGCAAGAATGGGGGCAGATGCACATTGCTGATAAAAGCCTTCAGCAAATTCCCATCCTCTCCCTGCGAAGAGGGAGCAGGAAGTGGCAGCAGGGCAATCGCAGCGCCGAGCCACCCCCCGGAGCAGGGCTTGCGAGGCCTTGGGATGGATACAGATAAGGGTGCAAAATCTGAGCCTGTATTTAAACATCTTTCCTTTTACACCAAAGTGGTGAGCTGGTTCCCCAGCCCAAGATTGGCTCGGCCCGTGCCGTGAAAGCTGCAAACACTGCATGTGCACACTGCCAACAGAAAATGAAAATTACCAATGTAGACTGTAACAGGAGAATCGAGAAGATTTTGAAGAATTACATTTTGGAACAGAACCAGAAATTTGGAAGTTACAAAAATTAAATTGATCTGAACAATTTTATCAGTTCTAATAAAAAACATAGACGAGGTTTTCCGAGTAACCATAAAACCTATAATTTAGCATAGGAACCTGCAGCTCTTGACTGCCTTTGACAAACTTTGTGTTGCTGGCAAGCTGAAAGATTTCAGATTCCTACATTGTAAGTGAAAACCTTTTTCAGCAAATACAAATATGTGCAGAGAGAAGAAAAAAAGACCAAAACAAGACAGCTAATGCTGGCTTCAGAAAAAAAGACGACTAGGAAATAGTGCACTCACACTGGGCAAGTGGGTTTCTCTGTGTTGTTGTGGAAAAGGACTCACGTGCCATGTGCACACTTGTACTTGCTCTTCTAGAGGTGGAGAAGCAACCCTGACTTCCATATCCAAGTAGAATAGTTCTACTTTAGGGCAAGAAGATGCACATCTTTGCAAATTTACATTTTGCAAACAATGAAAAAAAGTGTAACTACCAGAGGAGACTGGGCCAACTTTAGAAAGAAGAGATATGAGCCCATAAAAGCCCCCAGTGTACTATGGCTGCTCTCCCACCCCCAGTGCATCACACCATGCCCGGGTGCTGGAGACCCCTCCCCACGGACCACAGCACTGGGGACATCTCCGTCCCATGCCTAGACGTGGCAGGCCAATCCAAGGACATCTTGTCAATCTGCAGCTTGGATTGCCTGACTTTTGTTAGCTTGGTCATAGTTTTAACATGACTAAAATATAGACTTTTGTATGTTCATTTGAAACGTCCCGCAGATGCCAGCCACTGCTCTGGTTCAAGTGCTAAGGAAAACATCTCGGCGAGACCGCTGCTCCACGGGACGATTAACTCATGCAGCAGCCACGACACTATCTGGTTCAGGAACAACAAACAAGGTGAATGAGGTAAGGGAGGTCATTCTTCATAGCAATGGTCTCAGGAGAAGGGGAGAATCCAAAAATAAGACGTTTGTTGACTGGATGCCCTTGAGCTGGCAACCAGGCTGACTTGGTCTCGGAGCCAGCATCAGACATCAGCACGGGCTTGCTGCTGCCAAGCAATCCGAGTAACGAGTGAGAGTTAGCAGGAGAGGGACGGTATGATTTAATAGATTAAGAAACAGGCTGGGAGCCAGTTGCTCCCGAGTTTTAATCCTGGCTCTGAGATGGGCTGGACCTGTACTCGGTACGTTTGAAATTTGTGCTTTTGGCCAGGAGAGGAGGTGAGGGTGCACTCAGCAGGGGATGAAGCGGCTCATCCTGCATGCACTCCTGCTCCCTGCAGTCAGCATCACCAGCTGCAGTACGTCTGTCAGCATACATGGATAGAGCCCAAGCTGCCCCAAACCCAGTCTCACCCTTAGCATGCATGGATACGACCTGAGGAGCAAAGTCTGAATTTCAGACTCATTCTACATCCTAGGAGTCAGTGTCCCAGTGGTGAAAGCTCAGCTTTGGGAAGTTAAAGTTATTTAATCTCTCTTGAGTTTAAAGCACTTATTCCCACCTTGCAGGCTGTATTGCTATCCTTTATCCTTTCAAAACCTTCTCTTGCAAGTCTTACTCCTGATATTCAAGGGGAACCCTTCCTCCAGCCCTGGCCCAGGAGGTGGCAGTCCTGGGTGAAGCTCGCTTTTGTAGAGGGCTGGATGGTGCCATCAGGCAGGGAGGTGCCAGCTGACCACACAGTTACACTGATCTGTAAAAAACTATACTGACAATTTATGGAAGACTGATAATTTCTGTAATTTGAATTTCTTGGCTCTTCTCTGAAACAAAGATATGTAAAGGCTTTTGTTTCCTATTTCCTGAGAAACTTTTCTAAAAATGTTTTAAAAGAGAAAATCCTCATAACGAGATCATTAAAAAAATAATAATAAATATTGATTTGCAGTATGACAATCTCAGCTCGTGCTTATTTGGTAGATTCAGAGATCTTGGCAGACTGGTGACTTCTCAAGGTGACAGCGTCCCTATAACTCCAGCTCGGCACCTCCTCTCTCACTGTACCTGCCTGGCTTCTACATTGTCAGCACTCAGAATGACAGCCAACCGGTCTGAGGTTACAATGATCTGGCATCCTTGGAGGTGGGTTGAAAGGAAAAAAACTCCAGCACCCTCTGCTGTCTGCACAGAACCTGCGCGGGGATCCACCACCGCTGGCTTGGACATTCACAAGGCACTCGTCAGCATCCCGGGGAGCTGCTTCGTGCGGGCTGGGGAAAACAGAGCTGGAAGGGACTGCTCAGGGGACTTGTTGTAGATGTCCAGTTTTGGGTGAGGTGACAAGCTGCCTGGTAAGTACAAAGGAAACCTAACAATTTGTGCAGAGATAGGCATGCTCATGGGCACCAACATCTCATCTGATCAATCCCACCTTGATCACCCAGGAGAACAAGAGAAGAAAAGCTTTGTCTTGAGCACTAACAGGAGGCAAAGCAAACAGCAGAGCAGGAAAACTTTGTTTGGACAGATTCTACTTCTTGGCAGCCCAAGACAGGGAGAAACTCCAAGGAAGTTTCTGGAGAAGCGCTTTCTGTTATTAAAGCCGGGCTCTGGAAGTATTGCTTCCACCTAACTCTCTCCCGTGTCAGCCCAAGTTGCTAAATTTCAGGAGATAAATTTTGGTCATAATGCACCACCCATCTCCTGTCATCAACATAATAATACTTTATGGAGACGTGACAGACATTCAGCTCCTGTACAGCTCCTTTAAGCACCTCAAAAACTCACAGGTACCTGGCTCGCTTTGGAAGCCCACGGTAAGGAGATCCTCATATACAGGATTAATTAATGTCTTCACTCAGGAGGCAGAAGGAGATTTCTTTTCAAAATCCATGCTTGTGTCAGTGGTAAGAACCTGACTTTTTTCACCAGCAGCTGCTGCAGTTATCTAAGAGATGTGGCTCAAACCTGCTCTTGCCATTCTGGCTGTTGGAGAGGGGAATGAGTGCATTTCTTCATTTTCCCTGATGTGGTTTTCTCTTGAAAGCTGTGTAATTAGTCAAACACAGAGATGCTCTTAAATATCATCTGTCAGAAAATAAGATCATCTGTTGGCCCCACAAAAGGGTATGTGAAATCAGAGTTAAAGAATACTTGTACTTTTAAAGGAACTGAACTAATATCTTTGTTTATTCCATGTGTGCCAGCAGCAATTTAACTTCAGAAAGCAGTAATTTCAAGCAGCTCTAGCTGCCATGATTCACCTTCATGAATGATTTTGCCTCTCATAGCACACTGGGAAGTGGCATGAATGGCTTATTTTCCTGCTCCAATAAACTGACTCGTCATTTCACAGATTTTTCTTTGTTTCTTATTCATCCCCAACATAAAAATAATCTGAAGAATAAAAGGAAAAGACCTGAGCAGAACGATGATCTCAAAACTTGTTTAGCCCTTGGCATCTGTGTGGGAGCAGCCGCCCTCGCTTCCTGCCAGTCACCTGTCCTCTGTGTTTTTCCACGTCCGAGTGTGTTCCTGCAAGACGGAGCTTTATCTTTTTGATGACTGCTCAAACATAACAGAATTCAAGTGCCAGATGAAATTGGAAGGCTCCGTTTTGGACAAACTGAGCTCTTTTTTTTTTTTTTCTTTTTTTGTTTCAAAACAGAAGTGTGAAGAAAGAGAGACATCGTTTTTTCCAAGAAAGTGAAAATCAGTGCATCTCAACACCCAGTTAGCACAGCTGGGGTTTGACCCAGCTCATTTTTTATGTGACCCAAGGAGGCAGCCAGTGAGACTGCACAAGGCCCAGCGAGGAACTTCATCTCCAGCTAATTTTGAGTGCTGCTCCTGCATGTTATTCAAAGACTGGGTTTTCTGTAGGTCCAAAAAGCTCACACGGTGATAAACAGGTATCACCATGAACACCGCTGTAAATACTCTCTTCTACACATAGGGAAGGTTTTCAGCCCTACCCAATGGAAATTAGGATTTTGCTGCAGCATCCCATGTAGCTCCATAGCTGCTTTCAGTACCATTCCCTTCTGTACTGTTCCCAAAAGTATTTCCTGGAGGCAGCCACAAAGCAAGGCTGGTGCAAGACCTCTCAGCTAGCCTAAGCCATGAGAGGTACCTCTGACAGGAGATTTACCTGCATTTCCACAGATAACCTGTGCCACAATGCTGCAAGATGGGGTTGGAGCTTGAAGCACCTTTGACACCACTTGCTCTCTGTGGATCAGCCTTTCATTTAAGAAAAGTTAATCATTCATTTTACGCCCATTTTTGTAGAATTCAACACCCAGAAGAGAGACTTTTGCTAAGTGTAAATACACCCCACTGCTGGGGCGGGCTGGACACAGCTCGGTGAGGATGACAAACGTCTTTGGGGACCCTGCAGTCTCCCCAGATCTCACCCAAAACCAATGACAAAGCTCCGCAGCCCAGCTGCTCCACATCCTGGGACCAAAGGGGAGGCTGCTTAACCTGAGCCCTGCTGCTGTGGCTTTAAAATGGGAAAATTACCACGGCTCAGCCTTTCCCAAATGGAAGCGATTATGCCTTTGTTGCTACTGAGGGTGCTGGCTGGCAGGCAGCCCAGGCACCACAGGTAATGGCCACAACGGGAGGTGCCGCAGAGCCGATGGCATTTCGTGGCGGGGAGAACAGGGGCAAACATGCTACCTGCGAGCCCAACACAAACAGCTCAGGGTAAACCCATTTGTCAGCGTGGCAAGTGACCTTTTCCGTTCACCTGTGATTAAAGAACCCGGTCTGTTCATTAAGGCCAATAAACCAAATTAAGGTGGGATTCAAGCAGCTTTTGCCATCCCACTCGTTGAACTCATCTTATTAGAGCAGCCTGGGAAGTGGAAGGAGTAACGTGGGGCAGGTCAGGGCAAAGCAGCGCTAAATCTGTGTCTCTCGACCCGTTGTTAATCATCCATTCTCTTCCTATAAATGAATTTGGAATGTGAAGCAAATCATACTAAAAGATTTCTCCTCCTGGCTGAATACTTCAGGAGCTTTAAGGAATTCAGCTGAGGAGCAGGGCTTCATTCAGGGCCGGTGATTAGTTCCACCGTGGAGTGCACTAGACAAGACAATGAGTGGACGGCGGACACAGTGATTCATAGATTACCCTGCCCGGAGTTGCAGGTGTTTTAGGAGCAAAATGAAAGGAAAAGAGGCTGGGTCGGTTCTCATACCGCCTTCCTGCTAAAGGATTAGCACGAGTGACTCAAAGTTATTAAAATCACTCTGGTAAATGTAAAAGTTGGTGGTTTTCCTCAAAATCGCACCCATCTTTCTCGCTCTCCCCCTCCCTTTCCCAGCAGAAGCCAGCATCTCGCGTCAGCGCCGTGCTGACAGCAACTCCCTTCAAGGGAAGGGGCCGGATCCTCAGCTGGTGTAAACAGGAAGAGTTTCCTGAAAAACTTCACGCAGAAGAAAGGTCTGGGCCAAAAAAAAAAGAAAGGGGATTTAACCCAAGCACTGAAACCACTCTCCTTCTCCAGCAATGGCTGGAAGCCCCAGAATGCACGCAGTTACCTTCGACAGGGGTACCTGGCTGCAAGCCCCTTTTTCTTTCTCAGTACAAAGGATAAACGTCACAGCATAAAGGGTTTTTGTGAAGCTGGTGGTACATAGAGTGCGTTACCTCCCTCACCAAAGCCACGTCACCAACATACTTCTGATTTTGGCGCTTAAAATGGGTATGCAAATCCCACATTTCATGCATCACGGGGTGTTTTATGCTTTGGCAAGAAATGAAAGTCACCTAAGGAGCAATTGCCATAATAGGGTGATGAGCACAATAGAAAGACATTTACAGGGCTAAACATCATCAGTGTGCCTGGTTTGGCAGAGTTTCCATACAGCAAGGCATGCAGTTCTCATGTCAGCAGCATGTTTGTCATGATCACGATGTACACAGCCAGAAGTGCAGCACTGTTCTCTGCTGTCCTGCAGGTGCTACCCAAAACAGGAATTAGGAAGTGTTAAAAAGCAATGTGTGAAGTGTATGCCATGACTAAGGCACTGCATTTTGCCAGGATTTTGACTTGTACAGACTCCAAGATATTAAAAAAAAAAGTCTCCATTAATTTTTGTTGAATCTCAGAAGATGCACTAAACGGGGATTACAAGCAATGTCACATAATGCAATGACCCTGCCTGCATTTTCCACTTATAGAAAAATATAAAACAATTTATGTTTGATACTTGAAGGATGTGTTTTTTAATTTTCCAGCTCTAAAATGTTCTGTACAGCAGCATTGATGTTGACTGCCATGCTCTTTGAAGTGGATTTCCACTCCTGGTTCTGGGCATAATGCAAGCAGTCCTCAACTTCCATTTCTTGCAGCCCAAAGAGCAAAAGCTGCTAATGGAGATCAAGCTAAGCTTGGGACACCTGGAAGGAGACCAAAGCCTGGAGGAGATGCTCTATCTCCAGCCAGGGCAGAGCCTGGCACAGGGACGGAGACCACAGCTGCTGTCAGCCTGGGGCAGGAGAGCCCCAGGGGCTGCCCAGGCTCTACACCAGCCCTCTGACGGGCTGGAAGCTGCTCTGAGGCAGGGGAGGAGGATATTCATTTAGCACTTCACACAGAAAATTCATGCCTGCAGCCAGACAGAGCTGTGCTGTCTACATCGGGGCTGGAAAGGGCAGCGCTCCCCAGGGTGCTGCCTGCACCCCAACATAACAGTGTCAGTGGAGAGTTAAATAAAATTGGAAAATAATCCATCGAGCTGCTGTCATCTGGGACAGAAGGCTCTGTACTGTGCACAGCAGATGAGCTAATATTGCTGTAAAGAAAAGCATTAAAATTATGAAAGTGTGCGAGATCATTCAGTGCTGAAGTGAGTGCAGGCTGACCCAGGATATTATTTATTTGCTGAACAGAGGACCCCTACACATCCAAAAAGGGCCAGCTGGGAGAGCATCGCCTCACTAGCACTGTGTTACCTTCCTGCCCTCCTGTCCTGTCCCGGAGGGGATCAGACCCCCAGCCCCTCACCTGCCAGACCCCACAAAACCACTTGTTAGCGGTGTGCCAGACCGCATTAAATTGAAATCTTTCATTGACTGGCTGGGAAAGGATAACAGCAGCATTTCAATGATCTGTTCTTCCAAACATAATCTTTAGTAATTAATAATTAACCAACGATTTATTGGTCAGCTGATACTGCTTGAGATACAAAGTTCCAGGCAATGTACCAGCAAGATCTCCCACGTCCATACTTCTCTTAATTAAACACAGGTGAAAGGATATTTCTGCTAAGCCTATCAATCTGCGGGACATTCGGGGCAGGAGCTGCGTGATAGCGATCCCGCTCTGCATCCAGACCAGATCCTGCAGACTTTCCCTTCTCCTTTGTGCCTTCCCAGCTGGAAGGCACAGCTAGCCTTGCCAAAGAGGGTGTCACATCTACAGAAAAAGCCACGCACAAGCACTGATTTCACCTCAGGGTGAGATCTCACCCCTTTAAATTTGGCCACTTTTTGTCACCTCTGCCCGGGATCAGGCATCTTCTACCCAGGCACCACTGCCCTGTTCCTCCAGGCTAATGCACGCAGTCACCACAACCACACCACAACTCCATTACCTATCCTGCACATAACAAGCCAAAAAATAAAAAATAAAATAAAAACACCCCAAGCAGGTAGGAGCTGCAGCAGGAACGTGGGACGTGGGCAGTTGCAGCTCCTGGCCCGGCACTCCCCAGCCTGCAAAATTTTCCAGCGTGCCTGCAGCCCCCTTGTGGAATGAGGTTTCAAAACCTACGCCGAGGAGAGGCATTGTTTTAATTTAAGAGCACGGAGGGGTTATTTTTAGCTGCTGCAGGGCTGATCCTGCAGGTGCTGCAGGTCCCAGGGCAGCAGCCGCCAGCACCCCTCGGGGTTGCCTGGAGCCGCTGACCACCCAGGGAAGAGCCCGCTCGGTGTCATTCAAACAGCAGCAGAACGCCTGCCTCGCTCCTCAATAATCTCCTGTCAAGGGGTTCTGGTTGTTTTTGTTGTTTTGGCTTAGGCCAGGGCTGGGGACGGGGCTTGGCAGCGTTGCTCCCAGCTCTGCGGTCACTCGGGATGCCGCGGCACCGAGGCGCTGCCCAGCGCTGTTTTCGCTTTCGATCTCTCACACTTGTACCCGATAAAAGAAACTGCAAGAGATACCGAGCTGCTTCTGATTTCACTTTCTCTGAAGACGCCTCGACACTTTCGAGGATGTCAGGCACTTGAGACATCCCGAGCGTGACACGAGTGGTGTGATCCCAGCTCCTGAAGCTGAGCCACCGGCTCGAGAGCAGCACAATTAGCGGCGTGCCTTCCCAGCACCCCTTCTGCAGAGCACGTCAAGGAGAAAGTGGGGGGGCAAAAAACCCACAATATTGTGTTTCTAATAAACTAAGAAACTTTTTTGACTTTCATGATGTACATATGGCCGTTAATTTCAATGTCAGATTATGATTTTTGGCTGAGCCAACAGTATGTATGTATGTATGGAAGCAAGCAAAACAAATGCATTTTGTATTCAAATTTATACAACTCCATACATTTTTATGCTGTTTATTTGAAAATTAATTTTGGCCTAGGCCTCAGAGACAGCAAATGTTGTCAAGATTTGAGGGCTACCTGAAAAGCCTTGGGGACAGCATTACCCTTATGCATAAGAAACAGCAAAATAAAATAAAAATAAATGAATTTCCAAATACGTCATGGCTAATCCCTTGAGCTGACCTACAAATGAATTATAGAGGGTTTGCTACAGGACTGAGTAGATCTTGTGATTTCACTGAGAGATTTATCTTATTTTCCAACTTATTTTCATATCTTATTTCCTTTTCTTTTAGAATTAGACTGTAAATAAAAGAGCTAAGACTGAATGAAGCTCCCTTTCACCGCACTCATATTGGATTGATAAATTAAAACGGTGAGATGAGTTTTGTATGACCCATCCTCGAGGATTTGGGAAATTTAGCCGATGCAAAACAAGGCATTAATTTGGAGAGGCCTAGCTACTTACAATGCTTAGTATTCTGACAATGATGAATGGCATCATTCCAAGCAAATGGTAATTTCACTTTTTGTGACAGTACTTTAGAGCAAAACCGACTTTCTTCACACAAAGAATTTGCAATCCTATTGAACAGAGGCTGTACCTGAATATCAGAAATCCTTCATTGTTTAAGTATCATCTGATATTCTTGATTGGCTCCAGACTGAAGGTTGCAGTTGAATTAGGGAGAACGGAGGTTAAGTCCTAACCTTGAAAGATTTAGCAGCCATTGAAACACTGCCTTTGGGCACTTATTGGCCTGTATTTATCAAAAAACTTTTCAATTCAATGAGGGGAGGGAGAAAACACAAAACTTGTCACATTCATCAAGTGAAGCCACTGGAAAGACATCTACAGAAGAACACCCAAAAAGCATAATCTTTCAGAAGAGCTGATAGAAATGGTAATTGGATGGGATGAAGAATAATACTTCTAAAGCAGGGGTATAGAGAATATAGCTAAAAAATCAAGGTCAGGAGAAGAGAATGTATCCTTTTCAACTTAATAAAACTTACATTTGCCTTTTGTATTGCAAAAAATATTCCAGGTACCATCTCTAATTTATTTCTGCACAAACACTTCTAAGGGAAAACAGGATTACAGACAAACTGGGAGCGTGTTTTCTTTTAGCATACGTGCAGCAAACATAAAAGCATTGTTAGCAGATACAATTAGGAAGAGAAAAAAAAAAGAAAAAAACAAACTCCAGGACTTCCCTATTATTTAGAAATGTGGCTCAGCCTTCAGAAACAGAGAGCATCTTTAAAAAAAGCATATCCCTAAGGCACCAGAGAGCCCTCCTCTACGATTGGCAAAGAGCACTGACATTGTCTCCCAAACAGGGAACAGAAATGATGAATCATAAAAACCTGATTGCACTTCTTCCTGCCTCCTCGCTAACAAGCTAATCAGAGGCGGCGAATCGAGTGTCATGTGCGAACGGATGAGCTGCGTGGGGATGCTATATTGTCCTGTTTTTATCTCACACAAACAACACCTCTGGCCTGAACCCTGGCGGCTCTTGGCACATTTCTTCGGTTTTGTATCAGGGGTCCTCTCCAGCTGCTGGAGAAGGGGAAATACTGAAGTGCTGCATGGCTCTGCTCGGCGGAGCCGCACGGATGCAGGTGTCTCCTTACTGACGAAGACTTCAGCTGAGGGGAAAAAAATCTGTGAAAGGTCACTATCTGCAGGCACCGAGCCTCCAGTGAGCTCCCCAAACAGTTAACAGAAACAGCACCCACTACCATGAAAACAGAGATAAAAGTGTTTGTTAATTTTCTATAGTCCAGGGAAATTGGTTATTGATGCCTACTAATCCAAGAAATACAGCATTGTATTTGTCAAGAGTTCCTTGGGATGCAGGGCTGGAGGAATAAACTGAGTCGTGCTGATGTTTTCCTCACCTGGCCATGTACCATATTTTAGGGTCACAAGACATTTAACAATAGCACTGGTGTTCTGAGCAGATCAGTCAGTGCTCATCGGTGAGGATTTACCTTTTTCCAGGTATTAGAAAAGTCCCTTTTGCCAACCAGAACCACAGGTCGGCCCTGTCTCCCAGACATTACACACAGCAGGGATCAGTCAGCACAGGTGCACTGGCATATTGAAAGCCAAAGGACCACATCTGTGAGACAAAAATATCTAGGAGCAGCCTAAAATTAGAGAATGAAACATATCATCTGTTCTTCACCACCTGGACATCGAGTGTCTACTGGGATGCCCTGCTGTGCCCAGGCATATTTGGACATACAGTATGTTTTACAATTAACTGCAATTTCCTTACTTTTATTGTTTTCTGTTACCATTTTCCTTAATGCAGACAAGTTGCATGAACGTATTTATTATATATTTCATGTCCTTCCCAATCACCCCATCCCAGCTTTCCACTGCTCCTGGGCCATGCCACTGTGAGGACCCATCCTGGGGACACCGACCATCCTGCAGGACCTGGGTGCCTGTTTCCCACCTGTTTCAGCATTAAGAATTCTGCATCCCATGCAGGGCTTTGCATTTTCCTCCAAAACCCCTTTTAGCCATCATCCAACAAGTACCTGACTTTTCTTCCTTTACTCTCCTCAGCACACAGGGTTACCGAATCACCCCAAGCTGATGGCCAGTCCCAAGTACTTCCCGACATTTTTTATTTCCCTGTCCCAGTTGGACTGCAGGTGTCTTTGGCCATGTTTAGCTCTGACACAAGCAGAACCGGCAGTGTCCCTACTTGCACCTTGCTGGGTCTCCTCCCTTGTCTCACCATCATAACACCAGGTAGAAAGCCAGCAACTCAAGAGAAAAGCCAGAGATACTGCTGAGACTCAGCCTCACGTAATTCCTACATGGTCACAGACAAGCTAAATGCACACAGACCTCAGTGCAGCCAAAAGGGCTTTTGGGGACATGGTCATAACTGTGGAGGCACGAGCTGGATGGCACCATCCCTGCAGTGATGGTGAGGCCAGAAAGGTCACTGTGATGGCAGTGAGAGAAAGAGGCAGCCATAAGATCAGTGCTTCTAGGTAAAATCTGACCTCAAAAACTAAATATGTTAGCTATTAAGAGATCTAAACTTTCATACCCACAACAGGACAAATTCCCATCTTGCCTGCAATTATTCAGATCCCAGTCTTGTATCCCACCTTAGCAGCCCGCCAAGCTGCCCTCTGAGGCCAGTATGAGTTTTCACTGAGCAGAAGTTGAGCAAACACCTCAGGATTTGGCCCTCTGATGTTTAGCCACTGACCTTAGCTTAGAGCCCAAACTTTCCCCCAAACACCCTGAAAAAGTGTAAGTTCTGTCTTTCTGGCAGTAAGCTCCTGGAAAGCAAAGAAGCAAAGCCAACAGGTCATTATTTGTGGCAGTGGTGGCATGTGTGTGAATTTCAAAAAAAAAAAAAAAAAAGACTTTTGTGCGAAATGGCCGAATTAATTGCCACCCCGCACAAAAAGGGTATATTCTGCCATGATTTCCGCACGCTTCTCTGCATTTATTTATCTGCCTCCTGCCACCTGTTCGCCGCTGGCTCCCCCAGCCGCATACCGAGGCATCCCTGGGGGGCGACCACGGACATTCCTGGGGACCATCTGCTTATCCACAGCCCCCGGACCCCCGTCGCCATCCCCGCACAGTACCCACCCTCGTCGCGGGGCATTGTGCGCTAACGACCATTATTTAATTAACAGATGAAGAAGCCCTGAGAGAGCCGCGCTGGCAGATTTTGAACTTGATCTTCTCTCATTTGCTGTCATGCAAGACCAGATAAATGACAAGTATTTCGAGAGCCTGCAAAGGCCCTTTAGAACAGCTGCACAGGCTTCACCCCTTCTTTGCAGCAGGTTTCTCACTTAAGAAAAAAACACGCTTCATTACATCGCCTCTTACTTGAGCTGCAAGGGTCTATTCAAGGAAGATAAGCCTCTTAGAAATGAAGTAGCGTTGAATTTAGGTTTTGAGTGACGGGAGGAAGGTTTATCCATTCAGCAGACAATACTGCTTTCTCTGCATTAATCTAGGAGGCGGACAATGATCTGTTTTTTAGGCCGCATCTCATCTCTTTCCCACAGCAGAAGGTGATTAGAGTTAGGAAGCAGGGACTGAGAAAGAAAGGCGAGCGCTATCTCCCCAGCCCTCCTGTTTCCTGCGCGGGCAGGAGGGAAGTTCTCGGCCAAGGGCATCAATCAGGGGCCGGCCAGCAGGACGTGCCGGCTGAGCGCACCACCCGCGGGCTGGCAGGTGAGGGCACCCCCAGCACCCATGGGGCAGCCACGGGGCTCCCATCCCATGGGAAGGGAGCTGAAGGAACCCACCGGCCCACTGGAAGCCCAACACAACACAGGGCACTTTCTGCTCCCTCCCCAGACCTGCCTCCATCTCCCTTTTCCCCTCCCAGGAGCCATCAGCCACGTCTCCGGTGGGTGAGGTTGGATACCAGGAGCCACATGGGCACAGGCTGCCCAAAAGCACAGATAGTTTTCGTGTTTTGTTCCAAAATCTGTCTCCAGCTGGCAGGCTGGAGGGCTTTCAGGCACTACAGCTTTACCAGCACACACACGTAGGCATGAACAGACAAGGCAACCAGAGGTAGATGTACCAAAGTGTGAATAAACGCACCATAAGCTCCTGCTGATACACAGGACCAAAAAACAAGCTTTCCAAGCAGATATATTGAGCTGTCCATACGCACATTCTCCTGTGTGTAACACAACCAGAAGCCTCAACAGTTTAATAAAAGTAACCATAATAATGCCTACATCCATCTCCCTGGCCCATGTGTGAAGATAAAGACCAGCACTCCCCTCTGCAGCTCAGCTGGTGTAAAGTGGTACAATTTATTACATATATTTATGTAAAAAATATATATATGCTTCTCCTTATGTTTTCATCCTTAATGTTGAGCTTTAACCCCACCTCTCCCACACTCATGAAGAGCTTTATGAGGCAGTGTTGACACCAGCAGAGCCTGTGCCCATACCCACCGACGGCACCACCCCCCAGCACCCAAAAACCAGGGCACCCACAGGGTGTCGGGGCCAGCCCAGGAGGCCCCAGGCACTGCCTGGAGCCCGGCCAGCAAACCCCAGTCAGCAGAGGCTGAGCAGACAAAAAAAGCTTCCTAGAAGCATTTCTGCTATTTTATGCAATGCCCTGCGGACGCTATTTTTAAACAAGCAAATCCTCTGTGACATGCATGTTTTCTGCATCACAAGGACTTCGCTCTGTCCCAGCGCGCAGCAGCAGAAGGGAATCCCTTTTCATTGCCAGGATGCTCAGCGTGACTTCAGGGGGCAAGACAGCACAACCTCCCCTTGGGTTAGCGACAGCCCACGGATGAAATCAAGCCGTGCTGCAAGCCTCCCACAAACCAGGGAGCCTACTGACACATTTTCTCTTCACCCCTGCGTGCTAAGCCTGTGTAACTGGAGGTCGGTGAATGGCTTTGTGTTATTCTTATCTCCATCCTGCAAAATTCCCCAAAACACTGTGCCTGTCGTGGCACAGCTGGAGAGCCAGCCCCGTGCCACAGCTCTGCTGTCCCCCAGCAGCCACCGAGGTGGGAATAGGCTCCCACAGACGTCGCTTTTGCTCACCAGCTCTGTTGGACCAGCCCAGCCTCCCCTCCACACAGACCCCAGTTGTCCCTTTTCCTCCCCCCAGCACCTCCCCTCTTTTTTTTTTTTTTTTTTTTTTTTTTTGCATTAAGGGGACTTAATTGCTTCGTTTCAGATGTTATGTTTAACCTCAGGAAATGGTACTATAGACATGGCAAACAACTTTCTGGTTGTTTCCAATCAGTACCATATTATAAAGTACAGCCAGTTAAGAATCCTATTCATTTTCTTGCCCTGTCATCTTGATCTTATTTGAATGTCTGGGGAGCAGGAGGTGCTCGCTCGGCCCTGCCTTTCAGGAGTGGGGGCAGGAGCGTCTGGGCAATGTGTTGGAGACACTGAAAGTTTTCATTTTGACTCCTTAATGAGAGCGACCTTTGCCACGGGCTGATGAGTTCCATACCTGTCCTGGTGTGCTTTCTGCAAACATTTGACACTGCTCGCAGGTTTGACGGGGATATGACTAATGAAGTCTTGGTATAAAAATAATGGGCTGCAATTGCGAGTCATTTGTGTGAAACCAAACTCCTTAAAAACTTGTCTCTGCTCACTTTCTGTTTTCTAAATGAGTCAATAATACGAATCAGATGGCTTGAAGGAATAGACCCCCAAATATTTCCTCTCTCCCTTCTATAAATTAGCTGCCATTTTGTGCAATTTTTGTTGCCTCCAGGCACGGTTTAAATTGGACTGTAGTTACTAAATTGCTGGAGCTATTGCAAAATGTGTAGGCTAATACATAATACCTTGTTTTTGTTAAATGTATAGTAACAGCTCTTCTTGTGAGGTCAAGAGGCCCAGGCTGCTACTACTTAGAATGCATAACAATTTTATGTAAAGTAAAGGGGAGGCAGGCAGGAGTGCACATTTCTGCTGAAAGTTTTAAATAATCAAAAAAAAAAAAAAAAAAAAAAAAAAAAGCATTGTTTTCACCAGTTTCTTTTAATCTGCTGCAAGAGCAGGGTGATACCTGTTGCACCACAGAACTCACACATTTAGAAGGCCATTTCGGAGGAACGTCACAGTGGCTCATCTTCTGCCATCAGAAGGTTAAATTCTTTTTAACCAGCCAGGCACACCATGAATCCAGCCACCCAGGTTGTCAGCTTGGCATATATAAAGTGTCACAAATGACAACAGCAACTAGAAACACGTGAACTGTACTGTATTCACAGCACAAGTAGACATGCCACCAACTTTTCTGATTTTAGCATCAGTGCTGGTTATCTGTGTGTTTTTTTAAAGCCTCAGCTCTTGGAGTCACATGAATAAGTGAGTTAAAATTACTTAAATTCTCATTATTAGTAGAAGAACAAGACAGAACATCACCTGAAATCCCCTTCCAAGCTACATCAGGAATTCAAACCCTTGAAGAAAACCCAAAAGAAGCCCATGTGCTTCAACTCTAATACTTCCGAAGCACCTGATTTGTGATTTTTGATTGCCAAAACTTGGAAAACTTGTTACAATGGTTATGAAAACCTCCACCATAAAACATTCTGACTGCTTTTAGTCCAGCCTGACCACTGTTTGATGACAACAGGTCCATACAGCTCCTAACTTTCCCTAATATCTATATATTTTTCCACAAATTAATTTAAATCCTTCCTGAAAAAACATTCCACTAGATATAGTAGATGGAAAATAAGTATATGATGGAGGTGTAGTCACGCATTTCAGTGCTCTGGTGGAAAACCTTTCACAGAGTCTGGTGGAAGAGCCCATGTGGAAGAGAAGGGGCCGCAGTCGCCAGGACTTCCAGCCACCGCCAGTAGTTTTGTTTGATGTCGAAACACACAATCAGGTTATTTTATATAAGACACTATTTTATCCACATTTGGATAGGCAATTGAAAGGCAAAGGTCAACATTTTTCCTTCAGTTCGGGGATATATATATACCACACAAGTACAAACACACATTGTGCTCGTGAGCGCATGCATGTACGTGCGCGAGGCTTATGAATGTGTGGAAGAAATCCCCGCGCAGGCTGCAGGCATTTCCCATTGCAACCCCTGAGCAGTTTCATTATACCAAAACTCACTTGCACCCAAAACACGCAGCATTAGATGTGTAAACTTTTGCAGGACCAGGGCCCAAGTACACACTGGGCTCCAGGTTTGGACACGCCGCTCTGCGTCACGAGGACAAATGTAAAACTTGGTAGGACTAAATATAGACAGTATAGGAGAGTTTTTTTTTTTGTTTTGTTTAGCAGCTCCCCTGTGACCCAACAGAAGTTACGAAATGAAATGTGTGTAATGGAGCGCTCATTCACTGCTTATTGATGTTGCCTCGCCCTTGGGCATATTTGCAAAATTTCCTTCTACATAATAAAAAATGGCACGTCACTTAGTGCAGCCAGCGGTATTGTGGGCTGGCACTAGTCAAACACAGAGCTATTATCTGTTAAACACATGCTGCTCCTTCAATACAAAGGCATTCCTGGACTCAGATAAAGGTGATATTCTTCTAAGCCAAATCTCAGTGAGGATGGCACAATGTTGTGTTGGCCGTGTTGCCCAGAGATAGGACACTTTCTTTGTGGAAAGTTTGCTCACAACACAAGCCTACCCTCTTAAATGGACTCACAGCTACTCTTGTAAGAGACACATGTCCCGTTTCATCTTCTTTTTTCCTGCATAAACAAACAAATCTCCCACCTCCACCAACTCCTTGCTTCCAGCACCAAGCAGCTGCCATCCAAGGAGCACACAAGATCCTCCTGCATGCAGCTCAGCAGCAAGAGACCAGAAGCCACAGAGCCCCCTTTTGCTGTCTTCATTCAAAGATTCACTAAAGGCACATTAGCCAGACCAAGGAGCTTTGTCCCTGCCCTGCTGCATCCCACACAGACCCAGCCAAGCCCTAGAAGAAGAGGACTCAGGACAGCCAAGCCAGATGGGCTCACTGGGGTCTTCTGGCTATCATCCACCTTCGGCTTTGTGGCTTTGACTGGATACCCAGCACACAGAAAGCTCAATACGGCCAAGCTGCATCTCATCTTGTGTGGCAGCCTATAGGAAGTTCTCATACTTGCCTATTTCAAAGCCTCTTATTTTCCTTTAAAATACTCGGTATCAGCAGAGAGATGGTCCTCGGCCAAAGAGTCCAGCTTTCTATGGGATTTTCTACTCTACAAACCCCATCTCTGTTTTTGCTGGCTCAGGCTCACTTATAGGTAACTGTGCACATATTTTTGCGCTCCCTGTGAACCACAGTGCACACTGTAGCTAGACCTAATTTGCAGTTTGGGTACAAATGGGTAATTAGAGATCCACTCCTTCCAACGTTCATGCCAGCAGTTTCAAGCTGGTACTGAATTACTAGGTTAAAATTGCACCTTACGCCCTGACACCATCTCTGAAAAGGCTGGCCCTAGGACATTGAACATTACATAAATATATACGCAGCCAGGAAGAAAATGGTGCTAGCCAGCCAGGATTCTTTTTAATATCTCCTTAATTCAAGAGGCCCATTATATGTAGAGTTCAGGATGGGAAAAGGAAGACTTGTACCCACTTTGGGGGGCGGTTTATGGTTTAGCCACCAGCTTTCCTTTCTGCTCACACAAGGGCTAATTCATAGGTTAAGTGGAGGATTATAGATGATAGAAATGCAGCAGCCCTTTCCCTTTCCTCCCCATGCTTTTCATGTAAAGAGAAAGAAGGCTTCTCTCATCCCTTCTGCAAGAGTGTCGACATTTCCATAGCCCTGTGAGAGGACCTGCCATTTCTGTCACTCCACTGCCCCTTGTCCCTTTGTCCCGACAGCATCTTATTTCAGCCTGGAGAAGAATAATTCACAGCTTCAGAAGATAAGTCCAGATTTCTTAGGAAATGCTTCTGGAAGAAAAGCCTGGGCTGTGACCACGCGCAAGACAACGCGAGCCCAGTCCTGTTTTTGCCCATCTGTGAGAGTTTTGCCACCAACTTTAATAGAAGCAAAATCAGCTTTGCCAGATGTCTCTTTCGAAACAGCATCTCGAATGCACCTGTGAAGTCACCAGCTTAGGGTGCATTTTGTCAGGGGGAACAAGATGACAGCAGGAAAATTCAAGCCCTGGCCAAATACCAGCCTGCCTCCCGGCACCCAGCGGCACTGCTCTGTCAGAACAGCTACTTGTGCTCGCCTGGCAAAACCATAGCTAAACAGCAACCGAGGGCTTCGAGAAATTAAACAAATTGGTACAAATTAAGGGATGAAGGCTGTGAAGCCTCACATTGACAACAATACCTGTGTATGGGCAGGCCGCCCCATAGGGCTGCTCGTGACCCAAAGACAGCGACTGGCACCTTGGCGAAACTGCAGCCATGGGTTTGCTGACAAGAAACCCCGGTGGGTTTTTTCACTGTGAAAACACAGCAAAAGCTGCAAGCAGGTCCATTATGCATTGTTGTGTGAGTTGCGTCTCAGGGACAACATATATTCGCTGCCCATTGCTGCTTTTTCCATAGTAAGCGGTCAGGTTGTTGAGCGCAACAGCAAATAAAGTGCTGATAAAACTCGTGCAACTTTTTTTTTTTTGCTGGCATGAAATTTAAGGCTTCCCCTAGCATTCCAGTAACTTCAACGCTCTCCTTTGATAGCTTCCCTTTTGTTTGTTTCAATTTTGTTTGTTTTAAAGAAATACTTGGAATTTCAGCACGGGACCTGCCAGCCGCCTTTTTTCTCAGCTCCTCCCTGCTAAAAACCTTGACTCCTTTCTGAGTGCACAACAGAGACATTTGCTGCGTTCCCAGAGGGAAAGAGGAAACGGGGGAAAAAATGAATTTGAAAGATGTATTTTTTGTGTGGGATACATGCACATTCCACCCTTGTTCTGTGTAAGACAGATGGGAATCCTACATAAAAGACGCTCTTTGGATTTTGATGAGTGAAATGGGGAACCAAGAAAAGTCCTTTCATGCAAAAAAAAGTTTAGGATCATCTATACATGTTTTTCATGCGTTTTCTCTGGAAACCTTTCCAGAGCTCACAGTTTCCACCTTAGGTACATTTTCCCTAGTTAATTAAACCCTCTTTCCCCACATGACAAATGGGCCCTTCTCAGGAAAGGGCACGACTGCCGGCGCGGGCGAAGTCAAAGAGGGCATTCTTGTGATTGGACGTGAAATACGGACTTAGAAAACGTAGAGGTTTTGAACATAAAGGGTGAATAACGTCCTGCATCCTCAGGGTAAAGATAATTTATGCATCCTTTGCCTAAGTGAGTTTTCTCTATCTGTTTATTTTGGTTTTAAGAAGTCTATTTATCTGGTTGGGTGTATTTTTAAAAATGTACTTCCCACGGCCCTCCTCTCCTGTGTAGTGCTCACATGTTTCCCAAGCCAAACTCGCCAGAAATATTGCCTCGATGATATGTGAGCTTTCAGACGTGGCGTGCTTTTGCACACAAGTGGGGAAAGCACAGGACGAGCCTGGGGCTGGTGCCCCCAACCCCCACCCCAGGAGCACCCTTGCCAAGTGCCAACGTGCAGGATCCCAAAATACTGGATTATGAGAGCAGGGACCTAAAAATCATGAGGTATTTTAAAGATATACTACGCTTTGTGCTCCAAGCCATGTTTTCAAGCACTGCTTCTCAGCTATTGACTTTTTCACATTAGTTTAAACATGAAACTACTACAAGCACACAAAAAAACACCCAAACAATCTTATTTTTGCTGTAGGCCAAGTAACTTCTAAACACAGCCTTGGCTTGCACAGGCTCTGAGGGCACTTCCATAAGTTAAAAAAAAAAAAAAAAAAAATTTACAACCCAACAGAACCAGCAACCAACCCATGGTCTTCGTCAAGTCTCCCCATCTCTGTTTCCCTATTTTGCAAAATAAGGCCATTAAAATGAAGTTTTCTAAAGCAAAGTGTAAAAATCTGTACCAGGTACCAATAGAAATGCTACCTACATAGCAGCTAATTACCAAATTCTGCAGATTCTGTTGGGGGAAAAGAAAATCCTTTAATTTTTTTTTTTTATTATTATTTTTTATTTTTTTTACAAAGACACTACGATGTCTATTAAAGGGTCTGGTCCAAGTTTCAATAATAAAGCTCTTCTTCATTAATTCAGATCTTGCTGATACTGGACTTACAGGGTCTCCCTACGGGTCACGTGCCTGTACCTTGGGGGAATGCTTTCCTGGTCAGGTGTGGATGGGCAGAAAGCAGCTGCTTAGAGAAGATTGATCCACGTACTGCAATTTAAAATGAAAAACAGAACAATTTTTGGAAACAAGGCTCTATGTGTGGCTGTACTACTCTGTTCCTCCAGCTCCACGAAGACATGATGAACCTGCATGCAGAGGGAATACAGCGAGTGGCCACGATCAAAGCTGAGGCATGTTATTCACCTTTGGTATCACCAAAAAAATCCAAAATTCATGGTGCAACTTGGGAGAAAATGGAGTAGAAGCCTGCACCATGGAAATAACAAAGGATTCTGTCCCACCCTATTTTCTGTACATGTTTAAATCAGTTTCTAGCACGTGGCTGCACCACACTGCCTGTAGTATGCACACTACCCCTCCACAAAATGCAGCCTTCCCAAGGGACCCCTGCATCTCTCTTTTGATGACCAGTTTTGTTCTCCAGAGAGGAACACCATCCTACTTGCTCCTTATCCTAGTCATCCCAAACAACCTCACCTGCATTACCTGCCTGGAAGTGCCCCAGCCAGTGACACCTATCACTCTCCAGCTAGGATGCTACCTTCATCCATCTAACAATTATCATTTACAGAGTATTAAGGGAAAAAACACACCCCAAAATCATTCCTGAAGCCAGTAACAGGCCTGGCAGGTACATAGCTGTTTTCTGCCATGTCGCACGGCCAGCAAAGCAGCAGCAGAAGCAGGACCCTTCTCTGCAGCCCTTCCTCACGTGGCAGAGGGACTGCATGCATCAGTTGGCAACTCCTTCTGCAGCCTAGGAGCTGCAGGATTGGGCCCTTAATTGCTTAAAAAATGCACTACCCACCAATAGTTACCTAATTTAGCAGAATATATTACCTCTCTGCTTCATAAATCTTAATTAAAGCTGTTAGTTTTCCTATTATATGATCAAGAAATGCCCCATTAAAGTTAAGCAGTTTCTCCAAGTAATTATATACATTATGCGGTGTGAGCGTAAAGATGCATATAACATTCCACTCCTCATTATTTTGCATACCCTGAAAAGCACTATCTATTAAATAAAAAACTTGCAGAATTTCATTAATGCACAATTTTTTAATCTCCCAAAAGTCAAAGCTGTCCCACAGGAGCCTATATACTCAGTGTTGGCTCCTTATAATACAATTTAATGCTCACAAACACAACTAAAGTATTTAAGCATTTACAGAGGTTGTCATAAGTGCTTTTCTTATTTTTGATCAAATTCAAGTCTACACTTAATACAGTTAACTGTAGTTATTTAATTTCAAAACTCAAGAATCCAACCTCAAAAATTTATAACAATATAAATTTAGTTACATTGATATAGGATATGTATGCTACTGGGAAACCATTTTTCAGTAAGAAGTGTAGAACTCTAAGATCTAAAAGGAGTTATTTTTAAAAGTAAGCATTATTTCAAATAAACCTTGTCAGATTTCAAATAATATTTTCCTATTCGTCTGCAAAATGATTTTATAATTTTTAGGAGTATGTTTCAAGCCAGTGCTAAATGCTACCAAAAACTAAATATATTTTAATTATGCTTTCCTTTTTGATGAGAATTTCATGTAAATACAGAACAAATATTAAACTGAGACATGGCAAATATTTTAAATATATTATTAACCAAAGCACTTCATTTCCTAGCAACTGGCTAGAGAGAATGAAATTTCAAAAATTATTCTTAGTTCCCCTAAGACACTGAATTTATTGCCTGACCACATTAACAATTAAAAGGTATATGCAAGATGTAAGATGTTAAAATATAATGGAAGGAGCTTAACATCTGCTCACATAAGGCAAGGAACCAATTCCTGCCCTTGAAAGTAACCTAATCAGCCTTGCAAGAATGTAATATTTTACTTTTAAGCAAAATATTATTCTCCAAAAACTGCAGAGAGTCGATCAGGCACATAAAAAAAAAAAAAAAGAGAAAAAAGAAAAGCAAAGAGAGCCGCAGCCTCAGCTGATGCTGATAATTTTTGATCCAATGCAGTTTCCTATCATCTCTCAGAGCTGACAGTACATTATTAATTGAAACATTGGGGCTGAACTATGTCCTCCTCTGTAGCGATCGTAATATAATTATATCCCATAGGCAGAAATGCTATTTCCACCTCTGCCCCGAAAAAGTAACCTACAAACTAGCTTAAAAACATGTGAAATCAAACAGTACGCAGCCGCTCTTTGTGGTGTCAGTGCTGGGGGTTCCACAAATTGTGATGCGTATTCTGAGGAAACAGATAAAGCAAAATATCAAACAGATGACTTTATGTAATGCGTTATGAAAGCAGCTTGAAATCAAGTTATCCAAGATATCTGGCTGGGTTTGTCGTATTTTTTCCCTGTTTTTAATTTTTGCGCAGATGAAGCTATATAAATAACAGTATTTCCTGGAATCCCTGAAACGTCAAACCAAACATATTTTCTAATATTAAATGATCGCATTCCATTATATCATTACCACTTAGAATAGGCTATAAATCCATTGACTGAAGAGTTTAATAGCAATGCCTGATCTTTTATATACCATACTTTCACTAATAGAAAATCGGCCTCTTCTGAAACATTAGCACGTTACCCTCTCTAGTAAAGCATATCAAATCACATTAGGGAAAAAGTTGCCAAGTCAAATGGAAGTTTGGTGCCAGCTTTTTTTTTTTTTTTATCCCCCCCTCCTCTTTCTTTCTCTCAAGAGGCAGAGAGAGGGAGCGCAGAAGAGGGGGGATTAAGTTTCTTACTAAACTTGTGGCAATGAACATAAAATATAATAATAATCCTTTAACATTCCTATCGTGATTTTGGTCCTAGCACTTAAACCAGCTGAGGACTGAAGGAGTTAATGCTTTAAAATGTGCAATAATTCAGAGATATACATTGCATGATTTTCTATATATATACACACACTTTTTTTTTCCCCCTTCAAGATAGCCTCTGGAGCAGACAGATCAGCTTTGCAAAAAGAAGCAGGAAAAAAAGTGGGGGACTCTACAACCAATCAAACCAAATGCCAGAGCAGAGGGCAAAGGGATATGGAAACTGAGAAGATAGACTTCCAAGTCCTTTCCTGAAAGTGCTTGGATTTTGAGGAGAGTCCAACATCGGCTGACAAAAGTGTCTTTGTGCTGCGACACTGGGGAGAGCGGAGGAGAGCTCGGGAAACCTAATGAAAACAGGGCAAGCCTTGTACATTAGACCCCATGGAGAACTTTGAATCATGTGAGCTGCAGACAAGCACCGCGTATGTAATGCCAAATTAAAGCCCACCAAACACGGGCAGCGTGCACAGCGCTGGGCGCTCACAGCACACCCCTGGGTCCTGCTCCCCGGGGGGATTGGGCCTCCTTTATGTACTGAGGACAATGAAAGGCACCTTTAAATGCTCCTTCTGCCATCTGCTCAAATTCTAGCAGCGTTAATGTGCCAGCAAAGAGGGTGCAGAGGGTCCTGTTGCATCGTCCCAGTGCAGGGCTGAGATGTCACCTCTGCACTCATCCCATGTCCCCAGTCTGACTGGCCTTCCAGCGCTATTTGATGAAAGGCAGGGTGTCTCTTCATGCCTTTGGAGATAAATCCAGCCTCATGCTGCTATTCGAGGTGCTTGCCATCTGCCCCCTGCACACTAGTCGTTTCCCACCGATCCCAGCACAACATCCCCATCTCTCAAACCAGGTAGGGCTTGCACCTCCTGGCCTCAAACCTCGGCACCCCGCAGCCTGCCATCCCAGCTCCCTTTCTGTGCTGCCCACTCATCCGAAATTTTTTCCCTGAAAAAAAAAAAAAAAGAGGGTAAAAAACTGCTTTTAAATAATCCAAGTGATTCCCAGTGCACCTTTGCCAAGGGAAGCTCAATGTGCCTCGTGCAGTCCCTGCCGCTGCCATGTGCTAAGTGGGATTGGAAAACAACAAGCTAGTTTCTCAACTGGTGTAAAACAGCATCACTCCTTAATGGCCAAAGCTAAACCTGCTTGCTGGAGTGAAGGATTTGGGCTTGTTAAACCCAAGGGGTTGGAGAATTCCTGCCCAAGGTCACCCCATCACCACCACCATCCTTTAAATCAGGTTGGCTGTGTTTTCTGTAAAATCTGGGAAGTTCCCAAATGCCAGGTGTGGTTTTTTGGTTTGTTTGTTTTTTGGTTGGTTGGTTTTTTTCCCTTCTCCAACTTTTTGGCCTGTTTGGATGAAATGAGTGGCTTGGGGAAAAGGAGAGAAAAAGAAGGGACAAAAAAACAGGCAAGATTTTGACATAGTTAGAAAAGACCAGTCACTTCTTAGCTCTGAATTACAAACATGAAAAGAAAATCCCTTATATTTAATGTAACACTTGGAGAAGTGACCACGCTGTCGCCTCAGCAGATCCTGAGCCAAGTTCTCTCAGTTACCTCTGGTGGCACAACACCAACTGCAGCAAGGTGACCTCCACAGGCGACCTCCGCTGGCCAAACCCAAGTGGCTGCACCCAGCGGAAAGCCGGGGCAGCCTCCGGCTTCAGTGGGATTGCCCTGGATTTGCACCGGTGTCACTAAGGGAAACATTTGGCCCAGTAATTCCTTAAATACACACATTTTTCCCTGCCCCTCCACCAACTGTGAAACCTCAGTGAAGCCAGATGCAAGAACTGCAGCTCACTACACCACGTAGTGCCTTATGCCAAATATTTTCTGTTGCACGCTGCTGGCAAAAATTGCCCTTCATTTATACCATAGCAACTGCACCGGAGGCTCCCCCATTTTTTTCTCTGGACAGGCGGACCCACACAGCCTATGGGTCTCCCAGAGTTCTGTAAGAATAAACCTTATTATTACTACTAAATTTAGTTACTTTTCCATGCCTTGCCTCTTCCTTCACTACCTGCTCACCCCTCCCTGTGGAGGGTCTGCTCCTCTCCGCTCCTTTGAGTCCCTTTTCTCTCATTTAACCATAATAGCAACGCAAGCTCCAGTTCACTTCTCCTTACTACAGCCTAGAGTTTTGTTAAAATAAATATTAGAGAACAGTGAATAAGAAAAAAAAAAAAAAAAAAGCATAATAATCCCAAATTCTGGGCAAGCCTGGATTGGCTTCAGAAGGCAATGAAGAGCCCAGAGGAACCTGAACCCAGCATGGTGACTCAGGTCCCTCACTACCATTCACAGGAAGGATTTTCTCCATCTCTATCACAATGTCCATTGTTCCCACTGATGTTTGACAAGGACGGATCATTCCTTGGGGGCTAAACCAGGAGCAAAGGTGGTGGTGCTCTGCCACCAGCACCACAGGGCAAGCGGTGGGAGTGGGACCTCTCTGCTGGCACACCCAGCCCCACGAGGGCTTTCCAGCGTTATTAAATCAATACAGTGCACCAACAGAGAGTGTGCATCTCATTTTTTAAAGCTGTGTGCTTTCCGAGCTGCTTATTCAATCATTTTAACAATTCCAGAAGAACGCGACTCGCGCCGCACGTGTCCTTTCGGTGGGAACCGTAGGTGATGTGATCAAAGTTAGCCTACACCTAATCAGTGTGCGAGAAATAATCAAGCGTCTTTTTTTAAGATGTGTTCAATTCAGCAAAGGGCAAAGACTATTAGTCTTTTCCTTATTTACTACAGTTTGGGTGAAATTCACATTATTTTCATTAATATTGTTCCCGCCATATCAATTATTATAAGGTGTACTCAATAACACGGCTACGTTATACCTCGAGCAAAGTATCTTTCAAGGCGGTTTCTCAAGCAAACAAGATTTACATCCTAATGCAAGATACACGGCTGTACCAAACCAATGCCATATGTCTCTTTCTTCAGTCATCGCCCCAGTGACATAATCCGCCTGCTAGATTTGACATGCAAAAGAATGTCAGAAACTCCACAGAGGAAAACAAGCAACACAACAGAAAGTTGGATGGTATTGATTAAAGCACCGCTTCAAAGTGTGTTGAAATAACAAATTTCCCCTACTGCAGCGGAGGAAATCTGTCACAGCAGATTTCACTGTGAGCCATCCTATCGATACATGGGGAGAGGAGATCTTGTGTGGAAGGATCTGGGTGCACATCGGGCACCCCTCGTCCGTGCCCAACAAGGGACCGGACCCACAGCAGCACTCGCGTACATCCTTATCAAACAGCATCTCCGCTTTGCTGGCGTGCAAAATTCCTGAACACCTGGATGCTCCTGTGTCACGGAATAAATGCTTGTAGAATAAAAATTTACAGCCCCCCACATGCATTAAATTTGTTTAAACACTTTTTCAAAGCCGGTCCCCCCACCTTCCCCCCCCACCTTTTTTTTTTTTTCTAAACAGCGAGCTGTATTTTATAATGGAGCGCCAGCTCTCCGGCGAGCCTCCATTCTTCCAGCCCTGACAGACTGTTTGTCAGCTAAACTCCCCTTGTCATGTATCCCCACCACTGCCAACTCATGCACGGAGACCTTCACTTTTACTGCTACCACTTGCACCCTGCGCAACCTTTGTCATTGATCACTGATCCAACCCAGTGCCCACATGTTCTTCAAGTGCCTACACAAGTAATGAGGTACTTGTGGTGTAAAATTAAACTGTCAACTGTCAGCGATTGATAACCACAGCGAGAGCTGACCTAGAACACCTGCACCCGTGGCCAAGACAGGTGTGACACGTTTGATCGCTGAGCCCTACTAGTCAGCGTGACCCGGCGGTGTCCCTCCATGGATTTCGCCCCTGACAGCGATGTCGTATTTCAGCCCCAGGTCTCCGGCATGGGAGCAGCCCCTCCCCGACCACCACAGACCCTCTCCTCCACCCATCAGCTCAGATGGTGGCTGCAACACAAGCGACACCAAATTTTCGTGGCAAGATATATTTACGGCTGTGGAGCGTCTTTCTGTCCCCATCTCCTTGTCCCCCTCCTTGCTCCCGGCTTGGCAGCAGCCCTTGCATCCATCAGGGCTGTCACCCCCTCACTCGGGGCTTTTGTAGGCACACCAGAGCTCGGCTGGGGCCTTGGTTCCCCTACATGCATTGATTTAGGAGCAACGCAGAGCATCCCTCGTGGTTATTTCTGCAGCACCAAGCCCATCACCCCGCTCCCGCATTACTCCACAGTCCTTCAATGGCACGAGCAAACGCAGCCCGATGCTGTGGGGAGCACTGGGTGGGAAATCACGTCCCCCTCCTCAACTGCTCCATCGCCACCATGGAGAAGCCTGTTCCTCTTCCCCTGCTGTAATTACTTTTAACTGCAGTTACCGCGCAGCATTAGCCTTCGGTTCGTATCTGAGAATTTTGTTATTATTTTTGAACTATTGGTTTTCACGGTAAGCAAAACGGGGCTTTGCAGGCACACCCTGCCTTTTCAACCCCCCTGCAACACATCAGGAAATAGCAGCAGGGAGGTCTCCCCCCTCCCCTCCAACAGTTGCACTATATTAAGTTCATGTGATGAGAAGATAAAAATCTATTAACTTGCTGCTGACCTTATCGACACAAGGATCTCTGCAGACATTACAGGAACCATATCTCTTCTGACTTTTACATCCCGAACCTCATGCACCAGCGTCCCAAACCAAATATAAAACCGCCGTGATGAGTGTGACGGTGACACGCTCAGCCCCGCTCCTGCCGGCTGGCAGAGACGTGGGCTCCTCCGGGGCCCGGGCCCGGCCGCTACTTCCAATTTGCCTTCGGGGGCGGTTTTGTCGCCATATGCTGCTGGGGGCTCTGCATCAAAACCGCTTCCCTAGGACCATATGCTACAGGGCAGGCGTGCTGGAAAACAGCAAGGCTTTCTGCTCCCCTGTATCACCGTGATGTATTGCAAACATAATTAAAGGTGAGTAACGCGCGCGCTCCTGTTTTGGTTAATCATTCCTGTTTGCAACTGAGGCCGGTACAAAACAAACCAATTTTCAAATTACACCAGAAGTCCTTCTGAATGCACATTGCTCACGCACGCATCCACCTCCCGCATGCGCTGGGCTCCTCCCTGCGCAGGCAGCAGCTCCAGGAAGGCAAAGGTTTGGGGGGCATTCCTCTAAAGATAAGGGGCTGGTATTTTTGCTGTTTATGTCACCATAACCTAAAAATCCAGGGGAATTTGGGAGAGGCCCCCAACAGCAAGGAGGCACGCAACAGCCGGAGGATTTCAGGAGGCAGCAGGCACCTGAGCTACCTGTTCTCAAAGCTCCAGCCCTGCTCTGGTCACCCTGCCACTGGGTGGCAGAGACCTGTGGTCTGTTCTCAGATTTGTGAGCACAGTCCATTCGTTTTATAGGGATACCTGGGAAATCCTCAAGCGGCCTATTAATGAGAAAGGCCAGCATCCCTCCAAAGCTCCCAGTGGTGCTAGTGCCCTGTCCCCCTGCCACAGCCCCAAGCCGTCACGTGCATTTTACTCCAGAGGGCCAAGAGAAGCTTAGGGGTAGGACAACAACCCACCAAACCACACTCCCATCCCTGCTGCAGCTCCCCAGGAAAGTGGTTGCATTTCTGTGTGCGCCTCAGGTTCCTCATTCTCTACAAGAGCCAACAGCAACACCACAGAGGTGTTGGGGAGCCTGCTGCAGTGGTTGGACATGCCTGAACCTCATTCATATCATGGGCAATAAAATTACAAACACCTAAGCATAAAAAGAAAAATAAGATTCAAACCACCGCTAGCTGTAGTTTTGCAAAAAATAATAATAATAATAATGGGGAAAACTGCTGATGATTTGTTTCATAAAAAGTAAATAAATACATCCTAATGTAAAGCAAAGCTATGCTTCAATCAGTGATGCTCTTTGCCTCATCAGCTGGTGAAAGCCAAACATTTTGGATGCTGACTGAATATTTGAGGCTTTGAGATGCAATTTGGAGCTCCGCAGCAAACCTGATGGGAGGGCTGCAGACAGCTGTTGTTAATCACCTGGTCCTGACCTAAAATCTGACACCAACACTGTGCCCTCACTATGTGCAAGCAAACCCCAGTATTTTTACTGCACGGACAGCCTTTCTTTTGCTTTACAACAAATTTGCGTACGAGGAGGAAAGCAGATACATTGCCTCTCAGCAACACTGGCTGCTGCGGGTAGGACATGCCGGGATCTGAGACCAACCCAGGCGGAGGAGAGATCAGTATGTGAAGTATGCCTGGAGCACCACACACAGCCCCCTCCAGCACGTGCCACCGAGGAGGAGCTCACGATACGCAGAAAGCTCATTCCAGATGATCGGTGACCAAAACTCCTGGACCTGGAGCCTCTTTTCTTTCCCCTCCACATCCAGAGAACCCCTCCTGTTGTTATTCCAGTCGCAGAGCTGACCAGAAAACCAGAACCTCCTAAGCCACCCAAGTGGATGCAAGAGAGCCAGTTTCAGAGGCCCCAGATCTTGAGACTCCTATGCCAGCACTTCAAAAATCAAGAAGTGTGCACACCTATTGACATCAAAAAGAGATGCGTAAAAGTAAAGTAAAACAGCTGAACTCTTGGGCATCCCATGGGACAAAAAAAAATTGGCAAGATGTGACATCAAAGATAGGTTGTTTACATATTGGGGGACCTGTCTGCTTGTCTCTTCGCATTGATTTTTACGGTACAAAAATATTATTTCAGTGACAAGGATGTAAACCTTATTCAAAACAGGATTTAAACCATATCCTGCAAGTGAGGCATCTCTTCAGATAGCCTGCCTGCACTTACAGCATACCGAAGGCATGCTGATTTTAGTCTGCAGTGTTTGTTAAGAGGGTCACAATATCAGGAAGCAGGAGAAGGCTCATCAAAGCGGCATTGCTCGCCTTCACCACTCATCAGCTAGACAGTACCTTGTTTTTTAAAACCCAGCGGAAATGCATCTCCAGTGACCCATTGTTAGAAACTTCCTTTTGTCTTTAAGTTTGCTGGAAGGAGTATGGGGGCCCCTTTTAACTCTTTTCCAATAGGTAATTTCCCTTAATTAGGGCTCTCATTACAAGTGAGAATTTATCAGACGTGATTAAAGAAGCATCTTGTCCCTTTCCTATTGCCTCAGAAGGGGCATATTTTGATCTCCCAGCATGTGTTGCAGGCACAGATAAGCACATGCAGCGAGCTCGGAGATCACAGCCGAGGCTTGGCCTGCCCAGAAAGTTCATGTTTGGATCTCAGCATCCTCAGCGCTTCCCTCCGAGTCGCAGGGTGTCAAAGCCACCGCCAGGGCTCTGGGGTGGGCAGGAAGGCGGCTGTGGAGCAGAGCTCCAGGCCTCAGGCTGCCCCTGCAGGCCACAGCTTCTTGAAAAGCCCCAGGTTGGCTAAAGCCAGGCTGTGAGCCACCTTCCTGCGAGGGCCTGGCTCCTGTCACAGCCACCAGGCCCTCAGCAGGGAAGCACAGCCCCTACCAACACCAGTGGGGAATTATCTGAAAGCTAAAAACAAAACCACACAGAGCACAGCTTTGTCAGGGCACCCGTGAATGTGCTTACGGACAAGAGGCTGCACCACTATGCATCTGAAATCGGGCTTGCTGAACCAAAATCCTGCAGTTACAGGGTGGATCGGCCCTGCAGGTGCAGCCTTCTGCCAGCAATACCCTGGACATTGTCCCTGCATCCAATGCCTTCAGCCCCAGGCCTGATCCCACTTGCTCTGACTGCAGGGGAAAGTCTGCCATCGACTTCAAGGGCAGCTGGATCGGGCCGGTATGTTAAAAATGTACTTGTGCTCTCAATAATAGTGTTTATCACTAATGCTTATTGAAGGTAAGCACATGAGGAGGTAGGTGTGCTGTTGTACAGAGTAACTGGAGATGCAAGTTGTTATTGTAATGTTTATGAACCTGTAAAACCACCAAAACTTGGGATATAAGAGAAAAAGTTTAATTTGCACTCAAATCCTTCTCCACCAGCAAACTACTACAGACAAGACAGTTGTATGTACCTACTCTTTAATGATCTAGTATTTACAGTCACACTGAGCACACAGTAAGTGTTAACCTGACAATAATGGAGCAGCAGAGGAATTTTCCAAACATTAAAAATCTAAATTTTTCAAATAACCTAAGATCTGAGGAGCATTCATCTCCACACGTGTCACCCCAACATGTGCCCCCTTCCCCTCGCACGAACACGCATTCCATTTGACAACAGATATAATCAACCTTTAATTTTATTTTTCTCACATAATGTTAATCAAGAGCTAAAAAGATAATTTCCTTCTCCCACAAAGCAATTCCACTGTGGTGGAACAAACTGTTATCTTAAGTTTCACAGAGCAATTGTTCAATAATTCCTGTTTGTGGCTCTTTTCCAAATCCTTGAGAATAGCTCAGACTGCCAACCCTTCCAAAAAAAAAAAAAAAAAAAAAGAAAAAAGAATAAAATCACAACAGAAGCTGAAAAGCACTTGCTGTCACTCAGAGGTTCAACAGTGACACACTCGGCCGTTTCTCAGAAGAAACTCCAGCCCCACGCCTCCGACACGCAGAAATGCACTGTCTGTTTGAAGACAATTGCCTGCAAAGATATAAGCTCTGAGGCTGTAAATTTGTCGCGGTGCTGGCCTGCTGAGATGGTGTTATCTTGGCGTGGTGGACTCAGGGAATTGGAAGCTTCAGGAGGAAAAAGAGAAAAGGATACTTGGCGTTTCTGCAGGGTTTTCTACATGAAAAGCACAGAGCGAGCTTTACGCAATTAATGTTTATTAAAGAAGAATGGAAGCGTGTTTTGTTGCATGAAAGGAAACTGATAACGTGGATTTCTTCAGCGAAAGTAATAAAATGTTCTGTTTCTATGGAAAAAAATAAGATAACAACAACAGCCCTTACTCATAAAGCACCCTTCATTTCAAACCCGTTATTAATTTTAGCCTGTGAGCTCACGGAGGAAGGGACGGTCATTTACACCGGACTGGACAATGAGCAGCACAACAGGGCGCTGCCTGGCCCGCCAGTGGGAGTTCCCATCAGGCAAATATCAGAGCAATATTAATCACCGCAAGCGAAAGTGCAACATTTAATGTTTAGCAGCCATCTCATCCCCGAGCCCAGTGAGGAAATGGGCAGGGAGGGAGCCCTGCGCATCACCTGCAGCATCGCCAACACCCTCACCCAGTCCCAGGGCTCATGTGGGGAAAAGGTGATTTTCACTCCACAGTATAAGAATCTGCAGTCAGCAAGAAGGATCTGCCAGCTCTTAAGTGGATTAACCACAATTTGGGGCTTCTTTCAAATGTTTCTTTACACTGCTCACACTTAAGTGGAAATGCACATATCCCAGTGAAGTTGTCCTCATTCTGCAGCAGACTGAATTAGAAGAATCAAGCCCAGACAGCCCCCTACTTTTTCTCAGCTGGAGAAAAGCCACCCCCCTTCTGGTTAAAGTAGCACAGCAGCAGGCTTTTCAGGGTGGAATAACTATTTTACCCAGTCTCTATAGCTTTTTTAATATTTTTTTTTGGACTCCAAGCACACTAAGAACAACCTGAGTGTTCTGAAAAAAGAATAAAACACTCTCTCCAGTCTGGAGATGAAAATACACAGATGTAAATAACCAGCAGGGACAGAAAAGCTTGGCTGTGTCCATACCTGTGCACAAACAGTGAGATTTGGGGTACAACCAAAACAAAAACACCACTGCAGAGGTGAGCAGGACAAGATACAGCTCTCACCAGCCTTCCTTCTGTGCTCAGCACTGAAGGAACTGTGTTGATGTAGTTGTCAGGAATTAAGGTATCTGTTAATTCTTGATCTCTCCTGTGGGGCTTGCCAGGCAAGCACAGCTTATAATGCCAAGTTCTTTCCTAGATCTCCACGTACAAATCCTACTGAGATCAGCTGGGACTCTCCCAGACAATAACATGGGCTGGAGACCACATCCCCATTTCACCCCAAACCCAGGTCCCCATGTTGAGCAATTTACTGATTGCACCTCAGCAATTAGATCTCGCTGGGCTTACAGGGCCCTTTCCTTTCAGCTCCTCCTGCCTCAGAGAGGCCGAGCAGAGAGTGGCCACCCTGGGTAAAACACACATACATGCACATGACTTAACACCCTGATCCTCCGGGATAAACTATGAGCCTGTAAATCACCACACTTCCAGAAAACAATAGCTACCTCTTGTTTAAATAAAACTGCACCTGCTACATTAACATACCACCCAACAATCGCTTTGTTTGTCCCTAGGCATCCAGGCTGAAGCCACGCTTCTTCCTGACCCATATACTGGAAGACTTATTCTTAGAAGGGTATAGGAGCCTGCTGCAGTGATCACCTTCCTTCCTTCTTTTGTGCTGGGGTGCTATGTGTTTTGTTTAGCTTTCCACAGGTTTATTTCCATCACAGCCCTCCAGCTTCCAAGACCTGTTGCAGCCCTTATTTGGCAAACTTTCCTGTTTTGTTTCCCTCCTTGGATGCTCGCAAGCTCCTTACTGCTGCTTGGGCCATTTTTTTTTATTATTTTTATTTTTTGACAGAGCTTTCTCCCATTGAAAGAGTTGGGGCAAAGCAGGAGCCAGCTGAAAATTTCTTTGAATGATTTATCGACTACTGAACATTTGGCATTTTGGTGCATCCCCCCCCACCCCAATCCCCCTCCCAGTTAATTACAATGTCCTCTCCAAGTTTATTTATCTCTGCTCGATGCTTGTTTATTGATTGAGCTGAGATCCTCTCCTAATGGAGTTATTTTGCTCAAATAAGGTGCTCTGTAGTGATTGAAAAATGGACTGCTCAAAGAGTTTGTGTCACAGATGGAGGGAGCATTAAAAGTTTAGAGAAGAAGCAGGTGGGGGATACAGGAGAAAACATCTCCAAGAAACACGTCCTCAGCACGAAGAGCTGCTGGGGCATAGCTAAGCCAAGAAAAAACTTGATTCCTGAACCTGAGCCCAAAGCAAACCCAGCAGCACTCCTGCTCCCACCCTGCAGGCCAAGCACACGGCCTTGCTCAGCTTTCCAGGAACGCGGCCGTGCCCGCTGCTCCCGACGGCCCCTTCCTGAGCGCCTGCCCCACGCCAGGCTTCCTACTCTCCCCACGCTGCTGCCGGCCGCATCCGGCACCTCCCAGCTCACGCAAACAGCCCCACGTGAGCAGCTGCGGTCAGCACCAAGGCTTCGGATACCTAGTGCCATGCCTGAGCTCAGGCTGCTCTGCCCGGTTATTTCAGTAACACTAAACACACTCATCCTGCTCCTGCAGGTGCTGCTGGGGGTTGTCCCACTTCCTTCTGACCTAACCACAGCATCACTGCCTGAGCAGGGGGTGGCTTTTAACACAACAGCTCAGAATTAAAGATAGTTTTTTCAGCCTGTGTTTCAGGGCACTGTCCAGACTTTCTGGGGAATCCTGGAAGGCAGGTGGCAGAGCTGGTCCTCAAAGGACACATCAGGAATTGGCTGGCCCTGACCATTAGGGCAGGTGGGATTTCCCTTCCTGCACAGCAGCAGACACACAGACCCCCACCAACATCCCGCTGCAGGACTCTTCCACAAGAGCAACAAGCTCTGCACCCAGCCCATTCTCATTATTGGTCCCTTCCAATCAATCAATTACATTTCTTTAGAAAACTAAAGAGCTGCCACAAGCAAAACACTACTTTTCTAAGACTGCCATACACAGGAGGAAATTACCCTGAAAGTCAGGTCAACCTCCTACACCAGGTAGAAGTGAGTACGGCTCTTCAGAAGCCCTGCCTTGGCCAGCAGCTGCCCCATGACATCCCTCATCCACATCTGTGCTCAGTGCCTTGGCCAAAACCTTCAGCACCTACAGGTCATTCGGTCACAGAGACTTGTCCTCGTTGCTGCTCTGACTGAAGGCTGCGTCAGCTCCTGCATTTGCAGACACTGACCAAGTTCAACATCCACTGTGCAGCCCCAGGACAGCTAATTTTCACAAAGCCCTCACTTACCAGCCTCCCTTTATCTCACTGCACTGGAGGCTTCCTTCCTACCTTGCTCCTTCCAAGGGCCAGACACTCCACCACCAACCCTCCCATGTACAGTGATCATTCCCACACATCCGTGGACATGGATGTGGGGAACCACCTGAAGCTCTCCTGGCATTTCCCAGTCTCACAAGGGTCAGAGGCGCATTCCCACCACCACCTTTGGAGGCCAGAGAGATATCTTCATCCTCAAACCAGACCACTGCCTACACACAGGTGCAGTACCTGCCCAGCAGAGGGACCAGCTTGTGTCCCCAGGGGATGAAGAGGAAAGCAGAGGGAATGGCTCAACCCATGAGCACCACCCCGCTCCCCACGCAATCTTTGGCCCCTGCAGCTTCTCCTGCTGCAGCCACCAGAGAGCACTTCTTCCCTTCCCTTTTATCAGCCAGACTCACAGATTGAATGTTATCAATTGACAGCTTTAAAGCTAAGGAATTGTATAAATTAAATACGGTCTGCAGCAAATATACTGAGGAGCTAGAATTTATATACACACTAGATATGGGAGCTCTTAGTTATTACCCACTTAAGGCTATGGCACTGATGAATGGTAAGGCCACCCTATCCCTGAAGGCACTTTTCATTACCCACAGTATAGGAATATTGAGAGAGTGCGTGTATGTATCCAGCATGACTGCTCATTTCCATAGTTCTCC
Source organism: Netta rufina (assembly GCF_964035555.1). Taxonomy (NCBI): domain Eukaryota; kingdom Metazoa; phylum Chordata; class Aves; order Anseriformes; family Anatidae; genus Netta; species Netta rufina. The sequence continues at coordinate 22,306,902 of NC_140132.1, read as the reverse complement.
ATCAGGTTTGCATTCAGTTTATAAAATAAAAAATTACTCCAGGGACATATTTCACTCATTCCAGAGCCCTTTCTCTCTCCCTCAGCCTCCATCCAGGCTGCCTCCTTCTTCCTCCTGCCCTGCTACTGTAACAATGCCTTTAAATCCGATGGCGCTTATTAAATGAAACAACTTAATTACTATCAATATATAATGTTGTGCACTTCAGCCTCGGCCAAGACATCTGATCCCATTCTGCTCATGACCTTTAATAGCCATCAAATCAAAGTAATTTTGGTCAGCTCTGACACATGGCCAGGTCAGGAAGATGAAGGGACACTAATCTACCCTGTTACCCTGCCCATTGTTTGGTACCTTTTTCAATAGAAGCTAATAACTGGAGAAATGCCAGTTTTCTGTCTAGTTTGGGTTAAAACCTCTGTCGTTGAAAATAAATAATTATGGAACATTCTGAATAGCCCAGGGTTTACATAATTGGTGCCTCTTAGAGCAATATACTCGCCTTTGAAGTTCGCAAGGAGAGGAATTTAGGAATTCAAATCAGCGGCGGTGCTCCTGAGCACGCTCCGCTCTCCACCTTGGAGGGGCCATCGCCAAAGGAGGCTTAATTAAGGGAAGTGAAAACCACTTTCGATTCACCAAGGTAACACAACAAGTGCATTGCTTCCTCTGAATTGAGGGAAAATAGCAGGAATGCTTCCACTCAACAGCAGCTATTCTGCAGGCTGAGATTCAAGTCCTTCAGGAAAAAAGAAATACCTGTCATAAAATAACTCCACCTAAAGACAACAGGAGCGTTTAGGCTCAAGCATTACTATTTATGCATATTATTTCCCCAGCGCCAAACAAAACAAGTTTTCCCATGCCAAAGCGAGGGACACTGCCAGAATTGCTAGACACCCTGTCTGGGTGGGACAAATGGCCTGACCTACTGACGGGGCAGCTGGATGCAGCGATATTTTATAGCAGGCTCACGCTGCTAATGTGCTCATACCAGGCTGCTCTCAGAGCAGCTCCACACCCCAAAGATCTAAGAACAAACCGAAAATGTCACAGCAAGGTGGGCACCAGCAGCTGCAAAACCCACAGGTCCCTGCATTTGGGGCAAGGGTCTGCAAGTCACGCCTGCCTGCCAAAAGCACCAGTCACAGAGGCTGAGCAGAAAGCACTGAAGGATGTTTTTGTGAACTACCCGCTCCTCCAACACCCATTCTTTACCTTAAGCCATCAGTCACGTGCCACAGCAGGTAACAAAAGCCACAGAGAATTATAGGGCATCTCCCAAGCCAAGGGTGCTGCAGCAGGTCCCAGGGTGGGAATGCATCATGCCTGCCTCGGTGGGACAAGGCTGAAGGGACAAAGCTGTGGCACAGGGATGAAACCCCCTCATTGTGCTACTGCTGTGGGATAGCTCTGTCCCTCCTGGGCAAGGGGAACTGGAGGGCAGCAGGCACGTGCTGCCCATGCACAGGGAACCAGGAGTGATACCATCCTTGCCAGTGGAGTCATTTGGGATGGAGCAGGGATGGAAATCAATCCTCACTCCGGCACTACTGGAGAAGGAATTCAGGGTTTGGCTGTATGTGTACCAGAATCACTTCACCTCTGAACGCATTTATGGTGCAACTTAAGCCTATAATGATTTTTCTTGAAGGAAAACCTTACCCATCTAGGGTCAATTCTGCATCGTTAGAGTTAACAGGACCTTTGTCACTTTGCTGTGGCTTCAGGGCTGCAGACAGGCTGGGCAGATTGCTCTCTGCAAGGCATCAGTAACTCTCCAGCCTCTACACACTCACTCAATGCTGGCAGTGGGGGAAAAAAAAAAAAAAAAAAAAAAAAAAAAAAAAAAAAAAAAAACACCTACCTCCAGACACAGAGCCAAAGCACAAAATATCCTTTACATTCAAAAATAAACATACGAAAGCATCTTTCCTCATCAATTGCTATGCAAACATTTTCCCCTGTTTCCAGCCAGCTGCCCTCTGCAACTGAGCCCACATCTGGTTGCCCAAAGTGGGAAACACCGGCAAGTTCAGATGGCACCAGTCAGCTCCTACAACCTCAGCAACCACATCACAGCCCACAAGTCTTCAATAGACCACTCCGAGATAAAAGATCCCTGTTTTATTCAGAGCCAAACCCCGCTGATACCTAATTTTGCGTCTATTACCTCATTAATAAGCTACAGACATTCACAACATGCAGCTCTTTATGTCGGCATTGTGGTCATCACACACAGGCACAAGTGCTATTTCTTGTTGTGTTTGGGTTTTTTTGTGTTACTTGTTTTACCTCCCCATTGCAGCTGATGCCCATGCCACCTTTCCAGGGCTGGGCTCAATTAACTCTGAGTTCTCTTTGCAAGAAGCTGCAGCAGTCGAAAAAGCAAAATGCGATCTTTTAACCTGTGTTAACATATTCACATGAAAATGTTCATTGACAGCTTTATGTAGTGTGGCGATCACTAAACGTGGGATTTCAAGTACAAAAGTGGCATTTAATAGTTAAGTGTAAAGGCATACATCACTTGCACGTCACACTTGTTTACAATGCATTTGCAACCAAAAACAAACCTATGCATTTAACAAAAAATTTTTCACGTTGTCAGATTAGAAAAACTGAAAATAAGTTAAAGTGATTTGACCACGGGCAGGTAAACTCTTTAAAAATGTTTTAAATGAGGGATAAAACTGTTTACAAGTTTTTAACTGTAAAATATTTCTTTTCTTTTTGTATCTTGCCAATACCAATAAAGAAACAACATGTATAAATATATATAAACAGACACTTGGCATAAGAACATGTTTCATGAAATATGAGTAATAGAGCAGGAAAATTCAAAGTATATTTCTTCTTTACTGTATTGAAGGGACAGGTTACCGTAAAGAATACATTATGTGCAGATGGATGAAAACACAAAGTGGATGCAGGATATGTAGGATATGAACAGCGTGTTCATTTCCAGGTAGAAACACAAACATTTTGGTTCATTTCAAATCTCACTTACGCTGCACTATTTGGTGTCATTTCATTGACTCCAATGTATTTGGACTTCAGTCCAGCAAAGCACTTAAACACATGCTTAGCTTTAAGCGCACAATAGCCCCCTTGAAGTCAAATTAAGCACATATTTACGTGCTTTGCTGGATCGGGGCCATACTACAGATTTACACAGATGTAAGTGAGCTCAGATGAGCTCAAGCCACAATGTTTGTGTCCAGATTCAAATCCAATTGGCAAATGCTTTCAAAAGCTGGAGGTATTTGGATTAGGGGTTTTGGTCCAAGCCAATCTGTAACTTTAGTACCTGAACCCGCATTTCTTGTGCGCCCAGGACTCCCATCGGCATTAGTGGAAGCTTTGGAGGCACGAGAAGTACAAGAGCGAGACCTCTGGGACTAGAGAGCCAATTTACTTAAACCCAAATTATAACATTTTTTAACCTTTAGATTAAACCAAACTCCCACCAGAATTCAGCCCTCGCTCCATTACATTTCTCACCCAGAATTTGGATTTTTTGTTTATCGTATTACTATTGCTTTTGGCTAGCGTTTGCTTTATTATATAACATTACCCTAGGAAAAGCTGATGGACACCATCAAATAGCTGTTAATGTAAAGCACTTATAAACAAGTGACATTAATGAAACAGCAGAGGGTATAGGAACTCATTTATGCTACACGTGTTAACGTTAGACAAACAGAGCCACAACTGCAGTGCACAAGTGATGCCCCACACTGGCTGGGGGTTCGTTCCCATGATTTTCATCAGCCCAGCGAATGGACACCATGTGCTGAGCTCCAGCAGAGCCCACAGACACAGTGACACCAGCCCCTGCCATCTCCTGCTGCTTGGAGCAGGAGCAGCTGCAGGTCCCCATATGCAGGTAGGCACTGCCCCAAAGCACAGCTCTGCGGGTTTCAGCACGCTTTCTGCTCTCTCACCTGTGGCATCAGAGGTGCCAGTCCCTCTCCACATGGAAAAAGTCATCTTCAAGTTATCGGGACCAACAGTTACAGCCTACATCTACTGAGCTCCATGGGGACCTGCAGGTTCTCAACAGGGTGAGATTGGGCTGCTCTACCATGTCCTCCACCATGGGCTCTGCAAGCACAATATGAGGAGCCACCAGCTCTCAAGAGATACCCGTTCTCTGAGCACCCTCAAGGCTTTCTTAGGCACCGGGAAGCCCAAAACACAGACTGGCTTCCACTTGCTGACTGACACCAACCTAAACCTACAGCCACAAGTGATTTTTTTTCTTGTTATAACATTTTTATTCCTTGAGGGAAGCACACAAAACGCAGCAGAACCACAGGACTGGAAGAGGAAACAACAGAGGCACCAGCACTCAAGGTCATAGCAGAAAGTAGAACGAGAGGTGGCATCCAGCACCTATCCCCATAGCACCTCAGCTATGGGTGAGGAGCCTGCTGGGAACAGAGCAGCTCATCCCACACCCAAGCTAATCTCCAGCATCATCTGAAAAGCACACTAGGAGAAAAAAAAAATTCTCCTGTTGCTTCTGGATGTTGTAACTAACACTGAAAAAAAAAAATAAGCAAACACAACACTAAATAAGTAAAAATTTTGAAAGAAAAAATCTCTATATATATTTGTCAAGAATAAACAAACTCATTTCTTGTAGATTTTACCAGGGGGAACAGCACATCATCAACACCGATATTAGACGACCCCACAGGATGCTGTTACAGCACAAAATTGCACCAAGAAGCACATCACCATGCCCATGCTGCAGGGAAGGAAGCCCCCAGCCCTGAGCATGGGGGAAACTGAGGCAGCAGAGAGGCAGCTTCACCCAGTAACAAAGCACCTCCAGGCTGCCCTAAGCCTCCTCTGCTGCCTGCACCAACCCCAAACCCAACTAGCAGCAGGTAGAAAGCATCAGTAACCCTTCCCAAAAAGAGGGAGCCACTTTCCCGTGATTGAGTACAGCTGAGCGAGGCCCCTGGGAGGAGAAGAAGCTCAGGAGGGGTAGGAATCACCTTCCCAATCTCTTCAGCCTTGCACCAAGGAATATTCTCTCTTCCTATCTATCTCCCACCTAACCCCATCATACCCCAGACCATCCAGCACGAAAGGTGTGCAAACACACAGGGGAGTCTCTGAAAACTGGAGACGCCCTGGTGCAAGCCCAGGAAGAAAGCAGCTGGGCGGCATGGATGCCTGAAAGGCTGCAGAGGACAACATCAGGTGGTGCGCAGCCCCAGCTCATTAGCTCACAATTAAAAAAGCAGATGTCCTGCCCTTCCATGGAAAAAAAAAAAAATTAGTTAACAGCCTTTCCTCACTTGAACATTCAGGAAGTTAGTAATGATATAACTGCAGCTTAATCTTTTGCTTCTCTTCAGCTAGCCTTGCACATCGACAGACTTTTTTTTTTTTTTAAGATTTTAAGTAATTTAAGAAAAAATAATAACACCGAGATCAGTGTAGCTGTAATGCCAGAAAGATGTCCTAAAACTGGTAAAGGCACTGAGGACTAGAAAACACAGGAGTGACTGATGGGTAGCCTTGATAATTCTGTATATCGGGAAATGGTGTGAGAGATGGATAGATAAAATAACGTTGTTATGTAGCTGTGAAAACAGCCTATAAAGATGTTCCCAGAAATTAAAGTCGAGGCTGTCTGGCCGTGATGCTGCGCTCCAAAACAAATGACGCTCCTGGAAGAATGCAATCCCCAGGAACATCCAGAGACCCAAAAGGGAGGGGAAGCTCCTTGTTTTAAACAACTGTCAGGATTTTCTCCTCCTGAGTGTTAGAGATGGGAGCAGCCCCAGACAGAGTGAAGATTGCCCTGTATCTGCTTTCTCCTCGCCCTGGCCAGATCCCAGGGCGAGCAGCCAGCAGAGCCCCTCGCCTCCATCAGCCGCCTTCGCACCAGCTTTGGGGCTGCTTCTCCTGCTCCAGCACGCTACGGAGGAACAAAACCCTCCGAGGCAGCACTATCTGTGTGGTTTCTGCAGCTGCCAGGCGGCCACATCTGATCGGCAGGGGATGGGTCTGTCTGCTCCTGCTCCTCTGACAGCCGGCAAAAGGCATCTTGGAGAAAAAAGGGATCTCAAACTCCAAGAGCGAGGGAGTTTGGCTGAAAATCCCACAGCAAACCATACCTTCTCCTGCTTGTCTCCTGCAGAATACATCTTCAAGCTATTGGCAGATTTGCACACACACAAAATATGTTTCGCTAAAATATTTTCCATGTTTCAGAAGATCTAGATCATTTCTGAAATTGCCTCCTATTCCACACCAACACACATTCACCAAGTACTCCTATTAGCTCAGTGTGGTGTCCAAATACAGCAGCAGCGGTTAATATCTGGATGTAGCTGTTTTTCCAGCCTTTCATATCACTTTTATTTCCTTTCCTTTCTGTTCTCTCCTTAACCTCTCTTTTACTGCCGTTGAATTCCTCGCTTTCCTTCTTGCAGGAGCTCAGCCTCCCAGCCCGCTCCAATCCTGTTCGACACCGCTTCGGGCTCAGACTTCTCCCTCCTGATATGTCTCTCGGCGGGCAGGGAGCCTAAAGCAACACTGCTCCCTCCAGCCCTCGCAGCCTTCAGCTGGATCTTCCCGACGCGCCAAGCACGGCCATTTCTGCTGCTCAGGAACACGGGGGGAAGGCAGGGAGCCGAGGGCAGGCCCAGCACCTTTGTGCCCGCTGAGCAGCGGGAGGAGGAGGTCAGGATGCGCAGGGGTCACTTTGCCACATCAGCTTGCTGAGTTTGTGCAGGTGGATGCAAAAGTGGTGTGGCACCGAGGGGAGGAAACCATCAAGAACAGCATACCCAGGGCCTGTTTAGTATTTAAAAAATACTGATCACCTCTTAAATCCACTGCCCTTAATTACTTTAATATTCCTGAGCGGGAAGGTGCCACTGGAGAGGATGTGTCCGCCTGCTTTGGATCAGGGGGCTGACAGCAATCTGTCAGCTTATCCCATTGTCCATCCCCTCCCCACAGAGCACCTGCCTGTCCTCTGGACACTTCTGCCTTACCTCCAGTGCCACCTCTGCTGCCAGCAGCCGGGGAGAGCCTGCAGCACCCAAGAGGCTGTCGGAGGAGCCCGGTGGGTACCAGCTGTCATGCGCACAGGGCGCACCAACACAGTGGGTGAAAGGCATCAAATGCTCCCCACATCTCTGCTCCAGCTGTGCAGTGACACCAGGAGGGACTACACTGAAGAGGAAATTCAGCCATCATGGTGAAAAACCTTTTTTTCTCTAGTTTCTGCACCTTTTTTTTTCTTTCCTGTGGTGTTTTCCCTTTTCTCATTCAAGCTGCGTAAATAGTATTGAGCAGCGATGAGGTTTAAATTCTGTTCAAAACCCCAGAAAGGGCTTTTAAGGTTATATCTGAGTTCTCAGACCAGTTACAGCTGGAAGAAGAAATATCCGTGATTTTGTGTCTAATAAACAAACTGCCAAGGTCATGATGGCATCTTCTGTTGTACCCACAATCACTTCCCTCAACATTTGGACATGTTGCATGTATCAGCAGTACTCCCGCTAATGACTGCCCATGTTTAACTTCCCTTCTATAAATGATTTCCCAAAGAAAAGTGGGTGTGAATTATTACATTGTGAAATACATTTTTGTTAAAGTTGAACCATGCTGAGTGAAAAATAACTACTCACACAAGGAGCAAACATAGCGGAGGTTTATCTTAATCCCACCAGAGAAATTCTGGATGGGATTTGCACACGTGCTTTGGCCAAAAGGCTAAGGGACAAGGGATTTTAATAGCCCCTGTTTAGGAAGATGAGCTTTAAGAGTGCAAAGATCACCCCACTTGGGTTCTAAATTTCAGGTTAGAAATACTTCATCCTCAAAAAAATATCTGTGTCCCTCATCCGTGACCTGGATCAAGCCATGCAGTTGGCTTTCAAATGCTCGTACCATTCCTTCCAAGGGCTGTCCGGCCACATGGGCTCAAGGCACAGCATTAAGAGCAGAGCTAAGTGCTACCATCACGCCCTGCCCAGCAATCTGCTCCAAAATCAAACGTTTTACACTGCAGGCAGATCGTGGGAAGCACTGTGGCACCTCTGGGCACAGTGCACAAAGCCTGGGCATCTAAAGTTTCTCCACATTCACAGAAAATTATATCTAAAAACATTGCTCTGGTAACAAAATTGCAATCAGAAGTGAGGAAATTGCTAAATAAAGCCCATTTTACTGCCTAACTTCAAGGAAAGCCATAAAATTATCAGTCTTCTCTTTCCTCAATATATTTTCTTCCCGGTCGGTGATGCTCCTTGGGGTATTTCTCTATGCAAAATCCGTGATGGTTTGGCTCCAAATTATCCCACCATAAAACTGAGCTTATGAAGCCTCACTTGGAGGTTGTGTGGACCCTTTTTCTTGGCACTGACTTTAAAAGAACCATAATAAGCCTCGCAGGCTTGGGGAACGTTTTGGTTGCTGGCACTGGTTAGCCACACCGCTCACGTCCCCCTGGCAGTGCCGGGGCAGGAAACGTGCTGGCACCACAGCCCCAGGGTTTTGTGGGGCTGAATTTTCTGCTGGGTTTTCCCCCTTCCTTCCCTACAGATCTCAGGGCTCTTTGCTTTGAAAGCAAGTGGGTGATGCTGCAGGATTCTCACGGCTTAACGTGTCTTGGTCACCCAACAGCCACAGATTAAAATAATAGGGCCCTCTAAAATAGAGCGAGGGGGGCACTGAAAGGCAAAGGGATAGAAAAAATGAAGCACACCCACTGGCACACAAGCAAAAAGCCCAACACTACGCAGCCCCTTGGTGAGAGAAAATCCACTTGGTGGATTCTCCTTACAACATCAACTTCTGCCCAGGATTTTATTTCTGCCTCCAACAATGCGGTAATTGCATACGTAGGGCACCAAGCCTGAGGTTTAATTTGCATTTCTTAGTTCCTAAGCTCTGCATGAGCTGCCCTTGTTTGCACAGGGCTCAGCAGAAGGAGCACCCAGTGCTGGCAGGGCTCTGTGGCCACTCCTGTAACTCCAGGCCTCATAAATCACAGTGCCAGGTTGGAAATGGGTCTCCTGGGTTTGGTGCACAGCTGACCCTTCAGGGGGAAGCCCTGCTCCATCCCATCCCAGGTCTAATGTTGTGCCAGCTTGTGAGGCACAGGTTTGGTGGTGCTTTCACTTGGGGCATTGGTCCAGCACAGCTCATTTCACCTCTTCTCTCATTCTGAGCCTGCTTGCATCCTTTGGATGTCTCTGATATCCAGCGTCCTGTCCGGTCAAGCACATCACTTTGCCTTTTCTCATTTTGCATGGCACCACATATCTCAACCCCCTGCACAGCAATTATTTGGGCAGGCAGAGCACAGATGCTTAATAGCACCTCCATAGGCAGTCAGACTACTCAGACATCGCTACTATACGAACTGAAAGAATCAGGACAAACAAATACCATTCATCTCTTCCTGTTCACAGGTCTTAATTATTGCTGTAAATTACCATTATCATGATATAGCAACCAAAAAAAAAAAAAAAAAACAACACCAAGAGTATAAAGCGGTGCTGTTAGCACAGATACAGCCAATTTATTTTTCTCTTGTTGTGTATTCTTAGACCAGTCCCCATGCCAGTCCCTGCAGCCAAAAATACACCAAGAGCCTAAAAAAAGTAAACTAGAAATATAGCTTCAGAATTCTTTCAAGTAACATGTTTCCTTTCCTCCCTTCGTGCAGAGCCACGAAGAGAAAGGGAAGGATTAAAACACACCGAAAGCTTTGCTTAGTTCCCCACCAAGGTGCAAGTGAATAAAATGCAGTGGAAACACCCACGTTGAGTTCAAATGGCAAAGGAGTTTCAAGAGGGAAAAGTCAACCACTGCTGTCAGATGCTTGAAATGTTAAATAGCTCTTAAACCAAAAATTTAAGCACATCAAGTCATGTTTTAGATGTTTTGGGGTGCTTTTTCTTGGTAGTCAGTGCTCACCTCTTCCACACCTGTATGGGATGAAGCAGGGAGGCAGTGATGGAGCACGTGCAGCAGCACATACCTGCAGGTACCAGGTGCTTCCAGCAGCAAAAATATCTGGTTAGAAGATGCAAATTTGGGCTATTTGGAAAAATGCAGCGCAGGGGACATGGGTACTGTCAGGGTGCGGGTCCCCTCCCCAGGCCCCTGCCACAGCCCCATCCCATGGGATGGCTGAAGGGAGGGGGCACAGTGGGAAACAAACGTGGGCTCACCACAGTCCCACCAGCAGTGTTCGTGTTTCATCCTAATGGCTGAAATGGCTCCTAAATGAGGCCAGATTACAGGGCCGACCTAATTCACTTAGGCCGATGTAAATGCAGGTATCTGTTACACCGTCACATCTCGGGGCTCGCTGCAGAGCACAGGCTGCTGATAAAAGCTCTGGAGGAGGAAGGGAGGGGGGTGACTCCGGCCAGACCCACTCCAAAGCCCTTGGGACTCGGTGCGACCTCCACGGGCTCCAGCAGTGGGTTTGGGATCGGGCCCGCGGCAAGCGCTGAGCCAGCTCGGCTTCCAAAATGCAAAATCCTTTTCCATCAGCCCTGCCAGTTTGGTGTTAATGCGTGTGTGAAGGAGCCGGGGGGGGTGGGGGGAGACTTCTGTTAAACCGAGGAATGATTTTGCCCTTGCTGGAGTGCTGACTTGGTGCAAAAAGGCAGGGGAAGGGGCAGGAGCTGTTTCTGGAGCCACCAGCTCCCTGCTGCAGCTCCCCAGCAGCAGGTGGACGTGTCATCCCCGTCCCCAACAGCCCCATCCCCTCTGCCTTTCGTCCAGGAAAAACCTCCAGGGGGGCACAGCCAAGCCCCCGATCCCAGTACAACTGGGTTTATCCATGCTGGGGCCCAGCACCGTTTCCTCCCCGCTTTCTCCAGCAAACACCGCTGCCTCCAGACACCCTCCACCTTCCCCTGGCATCCAGCTCCCCCACCACAGCTGCAGTTTTTGGCTTCCCGAGGTCCGTGCCACATGTGTGTGGCTTTGCAGGGTGCCGGGCTCCAAATTCAGCGGGGGCCCTCGCGGTGTAACCAGCTTCAGCGGGGCACGCGCGCTGCACTCGGATCACCCGACACCAGGCGTTTTCCCACCGCACACAATAAACAGCCGTAATAAATTGCATTATGCAGAATATATTTATGGCTAATTTTTTTAATTTAAGCCACCTGGGAGATTTTGTTAGATTGGCCGATACGGAGCTCTCGGTATCCTGGTAATCTAATGAGAGCTAATAGACAAAATAGGATGATGTTACAGCAGTCTCGGGGCTTTCTATTTTCTGTAGCCCTCTCCGAGATCAAACTGGCAGAACTCATACTTTTTGAAATTTTATACATAATCGGTGATGCAACTGCCAAAAATAACCTATTCACAGAAGTCTTGCTCCTCTGGTTTGTAGCTCGTTGCAGTCCTGAAACTAAAAGCACTGCTTTGCAAGGGAACCGGGCTGGGGTCGGGGAGAGGGGGCTACAGTCGTGTGGCAGTTTCCACCCTGCGTATTATTTTACAGGCAATTTAAATTTAGTTTAGAGTTTAAACAGGGCTAAGGAGTAATGCACATGATCAGACGTATGAGCAATTCTTGATGAAAAACAAAAAAAAAAAAAAAGTAATTTTTGTATATCTCTTTTCTGTCCAAAAATGTTGCCCTAATATGAGATTTTCTAAACAAAAACTACCAGTGCCAAAGGGGAATGAGTGTTCCTATTGTACGAATCAAGCCCTATCAGGCAGACTTGCCACCATAAAACCCACATGCTCCTCACAGATCAGCCAAGGCTTGCAAAAAGAGTTGAGCCCATCACAGATCTTGTTGAGCCAGTGCCTCTCCGCCCCGTGCCAGCCCCGTTCAGATTCGTGCCACCTCTCTGCAGTGGCTGGGGCAGTCCCCATGCACAGCCGTACCTTCAGCTGCCTCCTTGCCTCCTGTTGTTACTGGGACTCGGAGGCCATGTGGTACATTTCAGCCTTAACTTCGAATTTCCTTTATTTTGGAGATCAAACTTTGACGTTCCCTCAAGGTAGTGGGGTTTTATGCCGTTGCAGATATCCTAGTTTAAAAGATAATGCTCCCCTGAAACAGACCACGATATTAAAGCCTGAAATAAAACAAATTGTATTTCACTTCTCAGCTCCTATTGCTGGATTAGCTCACACTTCTTTCTCTTTGTTACACATTTAGCACCAAACACAATATTCATTGCTTCCCTCCTCCTACACGGCTCCGGGGTTGCCTTTTCTTGCAAGAGCCCTGGAGAAGGCTTTGCCCAGCGATAGCCTGGACGTGCACACAAAAGGGGGGGAGCATAGGGTCTGTGAACACCAGGCAGGACTGCTCCATACCCTGGGCATTTTAATTTTCAGATTTAAAGCAGCAATGCAAAGAGGCAGAGTCCTGGCTCCATGGGTAACAACAGCCACCCCTTAGCACCACAGAGCATCCTGCAGCTGCACCTCGGGACCCCCTCACAGCATCCTAACCTCATGGGCTCCTTTCCCCTTCCCACCTGTGTAAAACCCCTCTGGGGACTTTTGCTTTCAAGCACAGGCACTGGGCACCCCTGAGATGAGGAGCAGCCACCGGGAGCCCTGCAGTGCAGACACAAGCAGCAGCAGTGATGGAAAAGAGCAGCGCACTTTGAGCCAGGCATCGGTTCTCCGTTGTCTGAGCCGAAGCCTGTGTGTTTTTTTTCTTTTTTTTTTTTTTTACATCCATTTCGTTTTTTAAAGAGTAATTCTGTGAGCCCAGCCTCGAGTCAATGCCTCCGTATGAAAGGCGCTGCCTTAACTAGGTGCACAGAGTATAAAGCCAGGAAGAATGGTCTGCTCTGACCCCCTGCACAACACAGGCTACAGGAATTCCCTAAATTAATTCCTGTTTGGATTAGCTCATATCTTTTTAGAAAAACAGCCAACCTTAATTAAGACAAAGGAATTCCAGTGATGTTGAAATCCACCCAGCTCTCAGTAAATTGTTTTAATGGTTAAATACCTCCACTACTTAAAATATAAACTGTATTTCTAATCTGCATTTGCCCAGTTCTAGCTCTGTCTACTGGATAGTATTACACTTGTATCTGCTAGCTGGAAAAGCTATGTATGATTAAACCTCTTTCTGCTTTTCATGTAGGAACTCACAGCCTTGCCTAACTAAACTAAAATGATGTAAAACTGACTGTATTAAATCATGGCAAAAGAGCTCTGACTTGCTCCAAAAATGACAGCAAACCTAGTTAAATTTTAAACAAACAAATATCCTGAATTCTTAGCTGGAAACCTGAGCGTCTGAGCGGTCCCTTCCAAAATTAAAGTACATCTGCTTCGAAACTGGTTTACAGTGAGGCAGGGCAATTCCTGTGGACAAGGCTTCATTAGCTGAGATTTATAAAACTCCGGCTGCTTCCCACTGCCCTTTCCTCAGCCACCCTCCAGCGGGCTGGGCTGAGTGCCGACGCAGCGGGTACCTGTCCTCACAGCACACCCTGCCTTCATCTCCAGCAACCATCAGAGAGCCATGCTCCCCGAGACGGCCAGAAACATCTTCTCTGGCCAAACATCTTTGCTTACATGTGAAGTCAATAAATATTTCAGAGTGCGTCCTCCCACCACGGAAGTCCACAATTAATGCACTTGGGACGCAGGCCAGGGACCGACGTCCGGGCTTGCAGATCCCAGCTCTGGGTCCGAGCTCCTTGGAGGTAGCCACAAAAATCTTGAACCCCGAGGGCTGTTGAGCCATGGGTACAGAGCCTGCAAGCACCCACAGGAGCCTGGGGATCCCTCTGTAACACAGCACATGCATCGAGTGCAATTGCAGATATCTGGTGTGTTTACCTGCTTTTTCAGCTGTACATTCACACACATATAGGTGTCTCTATAGGTATCTTTATATAGCTCCATGTAGGTATCATACACCTTTATAGAGCTCCGTGGCACGAGCAGAGAGGTGTGTTGTGAATGCACACGTCTGCACACAAGCACAGCAGGCACGGGCACACACACGCACACACATCCACACAAATAACTGGGTGAATAGGTGAATATGAACACTAATAGCCATTTATGGCAACAACAATGAAAGCTGTCCCTGGAGCCCGCCTATGGTACGGCAGCCAAAATGATTGAGTACGTCCAGGGCACCGCCGCAGCAATGGCACTCACGTGGGCCTCCTTTTGGAAATGATTAATATTTAACTGGCTTTGTGAACCTGGCTTTGTTTTTGGGAGCGATTAGATAGCGCGGGGCGGGAGGTGTCTGAGCGGCTCCCACTCGTGCTTCGCGAGGAGACAGAGAGAAAAGGATCAGGGGAGATATGGGGCCGCAGACAGAGCCCCTCGGCCCCGTTCGCGTGTGCTGGGGGGGGAGGAAAGGGGGGGGGGGGGAAAGCAGCCCGAGAGGCTGGTGTAATAGGATGCTGCAGCTTTTCTGCAAGAGGTGAAATAATTTTAAACACAGACACACAATGAGTTTATTTATTTAGAAAGTTGTTAAATAGAGTCTGGGAATTCAAATATTCAATGTTGACATTGTGCAGGGCTGGCGGGGAGCCAGCCCCGGCGCTCCGGGGGGACCCAATGGCCGCGGCGCCCAGGCCCTCGCCCCTCCCAGCCCACGGACGAGGTAAAAGCCATTAGTTATACCCACAAGCAATAGCTGAATCCGAGTCAAATAATGTTGCCTCAGCCAGCCAACTTCAAAGGCGTGTAAGTGTGTTTGGCTTTTTAGTGCTGGAACTGCAGCAATATGTCACACTTTTGAAAGAGTTTTGTAAACAGTTCCTTCCCCTTTGTAGAAACATTTCTTAAGTTTCTTGTACCCCGTGTAAACAGCGCTAATTAACAAGGGTTACATTTTTCATTTACAAGCAGGGCCGCATTAATGACGAGCTTGCTCCTCGGACCCTCCTTCCCCTTTGTGTCCTGCCCCTGCCCCTCACTGTAGCCGGGTCGGTGCAGCGGGGGGCAGCTGGGGGCAGACGGGGGGCAGACGGGGGGCAGACAGGGGGCATTTGGGGGCATTTGGGGGCAGCTGGGGGTAGCTGGGGGCAGCTGGGGGCAGCAGGCAGTGGTGGCTGCCCAGGGGCAGGCGGTGGTGCCAGATGTGGTGGTGGTGGCTGCTGGGGGGAGGAAGAGGGGGTGGGCAGGGAGAAAGGGAGATGGAAAAATTGGGGGGAGAGAGGAGGGAGAGGAGGGGAGGGAAAGGAGAGACTGGGTGAGGGAGTGGGAGGGAGAGAGGGGAGGAAGGAGGAAGGATGGAAAGAGAAAAGGAAGGAGGGAAGGAGGGAAGGAGGGAGGGAGGGAGGGAGGGAAGGAGGGAGGGAGGGAGGGAGGGAAGGAAGGAAGGAAGGAAGGAAGGAAGGAAGGAAGGAAGGAAGGAAGGAAGGAAGGAAGGAAGGAAGGAAGGAAGGAAGGAAGGAAGGAAGGAAGGAAGGAAGGAAGGAAGGAAGGAAGGAAGGAAGGAAGGAAGGAAGAGGAGAGGAGGAGAGAAAGAGAAGAAAGAAGAAAGAAAGAGAAGAAAGAGAAAGAAATAGTGATAGAGAGAGAGAGAGAGAGAAAGAAAGAGGGAAAGAGAAAAAGAGAGAGAGAGAGAAAGAGAGAGAGAGAAAGAAAGAAAGAGAGAGAGAGAGAGAAAGAAAGAAAGAAAGAAAGAAAGAAAGAAAGAAAGAAAGAAAGAAAGAAAGAAAGAAAGAAAGAAAGAAAGAAAGAAAGAAAGAAAGAAAGAAAGAAAGAAAGAAAGAAAGAAAGAAAGAAAGAGGAAGGAATTTAAAAAAAAAAAAAAAAAGGAGAAAAAGAGGAAAAATGAAGGGCAAAAAAAAGAGGGGGAAAATGAAGAGGGAAAGTAGGAAAGGAAGCAAGGGGCGAGGAAAGCCCCCCGCCCGCCCTGCACCCTGCCAAGTGTTAAGGCAGCGCGCCGGGACGATGTGCCCGGCATGTAATGGGATTGTCTCGGCCGGCCCCGGAGCCTCCCGTGCCTGCGGCCGCCGCGCAGAAGCCACCCGGGGACAGCGCCGCGCCGGGATGCTGCGGGCCGGGCCGGGTCGGGACAAACCGAGCCGGGACAAACCGAGCCGGGACAAGCCGAGCCGGGACAAGCCGAGCCGGGACAAGCCGATCCCAGCCGTGCCGGCTGCACGGCGCCGGCTGCGGTACAGGCACGGGTAAAGCAAGGGAGAGCGAAGAGCCCCGCCGCGAGGGCTGGGAGCCCGGGCACGGCAAACGTTTCCCTGCTCGAAAACAAATTCCCGGACCGAGTCTTAAACAGGCAAATAAACTTGCCGGCTCTGTTTTTCAATCGGGGTTTTTTAAGTACTAGGCTGAGGCAAATTACAGGCGCAGGAAAAGCTGCTGAAACTTAGGAAAGTGTTATTTTACTATCTCAGATGGTTAGGGGGATCTGGATCTACCTTGGCCGCACTAAATTGCCTGTAAAAAAGTGGTGATAAAGTGTAAAAGTAACAAGTGCCTCCTTCTTCACGTGTGTTCCCCTAAGCTGATCACCTTCTGCCTCTTTATGAGGCTACCGGGGGGCCGGGGGCTGCCCCGGGCCGGCTGCAGGGCTGCGGGCTTGCGGCGGCCGGGGCTGGGGCGGGGGTTATTCGGGGATAAGGGATCCCCGGCGGGGGCACAACCCCCCCGGACCGGCACAAAAAAGCTCCCCGAGGCCCTGGGGCTGCCCGGCGCTGCGCGACCCGCGGGGGACCACGCAGGTGCAGCGCGGCTGCGGATGGCCGGCCCCGCATCCCCAGGGCTGGACCCTCACCCCTAGGGCAGATCCGTACCCCCAGGGTCAGATCCGTACCCCCAGGGTCAGATCTGCATCCCCAGGGTCGGATCCGTACCCCCAAGGCTGGATCCGCACCCCCAGGGCCGGTCCCGGACCCCCGCACCCGGCCCCGCACCGCTCGCCCCGCAAGCGCGGCAGCGAGGAAGGCTTCAGCTCCCTTTTCCCCCTGTTTTTAAAGCTGGTCTTTAAAAAAAAAAAAAAAAAAAAAAAATATCAATAGTTATTCCTTACTAGTTATTCCTCTACTAGTTATTCCTCTTTTTGTTTCTTCTATTTTTTTTTCTTTATAGTTTGGGCGCACTGTAAGGGGGGGACACCTCCAAATTGGTTTTCGGCAGTTTTCCACCGAGGCCGAGCAAACGTTCACGGCAGGTACCCGCCTGTGACGACGAGGGAAAAGCTTTCCTGAGCATTAGCGGCAGCCACACAATCGGGGCGATTTTTATTTGCCGCACACACAAAAAAAGGAAAAGTGAAATAATGCAAGGGGCGCGCTGGATCCCGATCCTTGCCGCTTTTCCACGTAAGAGGGTGAAGGCTACGAAATGCTTGCTGGTCCCAGCCCCGAAAGAAAGCACCGAAAAGCTGCAAACTTTTCCGACGACATCGCAGGGGTCGCCTCCGACCCCGCTTCCACTTGCCGTGAAACCGAGCGCTTCTTCGGGGAGGGGGAGAAAAAAAAAATAAAAAAAGAGCGAGCCTTTCGCAAAACGCCCGAATCCCGGCTTTTTAAACCCGATTTCCTTTAGAAGTGGATTGCAGCCGGAGGATTAGTTAATGCAGCCGCGGACACGGTGCTAGCCCCGGAGCAGGGACCGCGAGCTGGGCACCGAGCAACATTTTTGTTTGCAAACTGTGTGCGCTGGCTTCCTCGCTCGAAAATCACCTAATCAAAGGCAGGTTGCTGCCGGTATTGTTAAGGTTCACGGCAAAGCTGGGGATGATGCGGAGAGATCTTTCGCTCCCCCTTTTCCACGCTCCTCTATTTTTTTTTTCACAAATAAAGAGTAAATAAGCATCTGCTTTTTACGTCACGCAACTTATGCAACATTTCATCTGACTTTCTTTTTTTTTTCTTTCTTTCCTTTTTTTTTTTTTCGCCTGCCCATTTATTTTTTTTTCACTCGGGAATGTGGGTTGCCAGCGACATGGATATCAACTGAAACTTGCCCAGATATGTCAGGGAAAATAAAGACATCAGCTGCTTTTAAAATAGGACGCCAAAGCTGGCGAAGTTTGGTTGTTGATTCCCTCTTTTTTTAAAAAAAAAAAAAAAAAAAAAAAAAAGAATAAAAATCAAATCAAATCAAAACACCACTGCAGTTAAAAGCAAAGATCTCTATCAGAAAGGAGAAACAGATGGAGCGAGCGTAGGACAAATAATTAAATAAGTCGGCGGTTGCGTGTGGACGGCCGAGCCCTCGCCCCGCGGAGCAGAGACCTCGGGGCGGCCAAAGCGTATAAAAAACCGCTGGAGAGGAGCCCGAAATCCCGGCGTTTCGCTCCCCTTTTCCGCGGCTGCCTCCAGCCTCTCCCCCTGCCCCCGGCCGCCGCCCCCCCTTCCCTCCCCCCAGCTCCGCGCAACCTCCGCGCAACCTCGGCGCAACCTCGGCGCAGCCTCCCCACGCGTGCCGCGCTCCCACGGCCCCCCCGCTCGGTGGGGTCGGCCCCGAAACCCGCGGATAAAGGGGCTGGGGGGGGTTCCTTTTGGGGTGGGGGCACAAGCAGAGGGAGGAGGGGGGGGGGGGCCGGCTACCTGCGCGCCCCCGCGGAGCTGCGGGGCCCCTCGGTGCGCGCACGCACCCGCACCCCCACCCGCGGCCCCCAGCCCTGCGCGCAGCCCACAGCGCCCACTATAGGGCCCGCAGCCTCTCGCACATCCCCCCCCCCGACCCCCCCCCTCCAGCCCCCGGCGGCGGCAGCAACTTCCAGCGCTCGCCACTGAACTTTTCCTCAACTCCTTCCCCACCTCCCGCCGGGAGCCCGCAGCCCCCACGCAGGATCCGGCCCCGCTCCGTGCCCCGGCTGCAGCCCCGCAGCTTCCCCCCCCACACCCCTCCGCCCCCGGGCCGTGCCGTGCCGAGCCGAGCCGAGCTGAGCCGGGCCGGGGGATGCTGCAGGTTGCCGGCCAAGCTCCTCGCCGCATCAGCCCCGTCTGTGCAACATGGCAGAGAGCGAGGGTGGAAAGCCAAGAGAAAGGGGGATTGCACCTACTTGCGGCCAGCTTCCTCGCCCTGCCTTTGGATCGCATGCTGCCAGTCCCGCGGCCGATGCTGCCGGGGGGGTGGGGGGGCTTTTTTTTTTTTTTTTTTCCTCTCTTTTTCCTCCTTTTTTTCGCTCCCCCTCTCTCCTCTCCCTCTCCCGCACACACACGCTCTCCCTTTCTCGCAAACCCGGCTCGCTATCTCTCCAGCATTGTCAGTTTGGACACCTTCGCACATGCGCACGGGCGGCTCCCCCCCGCTCTTCAACATTTCAGCGCCGCCAAAAAAAAGTTTGCAGCGATCCATCACCGCCGGGGGGGACCCTGACAGCCGCCACCGGGGCCGGCCCGGGCCGGGCAGCCGCCGCCGGAGGGCTGAGAGCCGGCAGCTCCGCGCCCCCGCCGGGGCAGGGGCCGGGGTTGGAAGAAATGACTTTTTTTTTCCCCCCATTTTTTCATTTTTCCTCTATTTAATTTTATTCTTTTTTTATTCTTTTTTATTTTTCGCTTATTAACGCCGTTCCGGCGTCCGTGCCCTAAGTTTAAGTTTATTTTCATCCGGCCGCGGTTCTCGTGGATCCCCGCGTACACACGGGTGGGCAGAGATAACGTGGTGATGGGTTTGGTTGTGTGCGCGGATCGCTGCGCTGCGCGCTCGCCCAGCGCGGACACTTTCCCCACCTTGAACTCGGCTCAGCCACCGCCAGTTGGGCAGAAAAAAAGCGCTTTTAAAACAGAAACACCGAGCGCTCTAATCTGTTTTAATTACAGGCTTTGCCAATCAAAGAGGGAGCGCGCTGAAATTGGGAACTCCTTTAGGGGATGGCTGTGTCCGAGGTATGAATCAATCCCAACTACATATAGATTTTCCTCCGGTACAACCTCCTTGCATTAAACAGTTTTGTTCAATACCTTCCCTGCGCTATTTATGTTCCCATTAATATCTGTTGCAAATCCTGCCAGACACCATAAAAGAAAATTACAATCTTTCAGACTCGGTGCTGCGCCAGTACATACACGCTGCTCAACTTTTTGTTTTAATAAAATCCTCAGCATCGCCCCTTCCCCTTCTCCACCCCCCCCCTCTCGCTGCCGGTGCTGCGGATCGGGGCCCCCCCCGCCGGCCAGGACCCCCGCACCCCACCCGTGCCCCCCCTGACCCACGCGGGATGGGGTCCCCCTTCTCCCGCACCGCTCCCCAAAGGGCTGGAACTCGCCCTGCCGAGCCGCCCTTGATGCCGGGCGTTATTTGGGATTTGCGATTGGGATGATGATCATAATTATAATAATTATTATTATTATTATTATTTATTTTGGGGGGCAGCTCCCAACCCTGCAGCCCTTGCCCGCCGCAGGGGGATGCTCGGGGCCGGGCTGCGGGGCTGCCCTCGGAGGCCGGGCGTTATTCTCCGCCTCCAGCCCCTCCAGGCAGCGCCTCCCGGAGTGGGGCTGCCCAGAGGTGGGTCCCCAAAACACCCCCGGGACCGACCCACGTAGCCACCGCGTCTGGGAAAAGCAAAATCCCCCGTGGGGGGGCTTTGCAAAACTCCCCCCTTCCCCTAACCCCTACTCCTTCTTTCAGCGGAGACCCCCGCAAAGCCCCCACGAAGCCCCCTCGAAGCCCCCAGCCCCTCCCGGGGGCCAGCCCCAAACCCTGCCCCCCCCTCTTTGCCTGCCGCTCCCCTGCCCACTCGCGGGGAGGACACGCGTGGGAGCGCAGATGCGGCGTTCCCGGGGCGGGCAGCCCTCACCCCCCCCTCTCCCTCTTGTCACCGCCACCTGCCCTTCGTCCCGGCGGCCTCGGGAGCCCGGCAGGTGCCTCGCCACCCTCCGGGACCCCCCCCCTCGCCATCCCGGGCCGCCTCCCGGCCGCCCCCCGCCGCCTGCCCGCCCTCCCCGCCGCCCCCGGGGTCGGCAGCCGCAGGCTCCCCACGCTCGCTCCCGTCCCCGCGTGTTCGCGACGACCCCCCCGGGAAATCCGTTTCGTTCCCGACGGGGGGAGGCTCGGCCTCGCCGCCAGCCTCCTCCGCCTCCCCGCACGGCCGGCTGCGGGGACGAGAGCTCGTTTGCAGCGGGTCCACGGCCACGCGGAAATATTTATTTGGGGAGGGGGGTGGGGGGGTGGGAGATGGTTTTCTCGTCCACGCCGGGAGAGCACAAGCACCCCCTCGCACATTCCCCGTAACAGGAAATTTTCTCTTCCTTACATGACAATTGAACGAGCCCCGCAGCCTACTTGGAGAAAAGTTGGAATTCTTCATCGAGGTATTTTGTTGGGCTATTGTCTTTGTGCAGTGAACTTTACGTCGTGCTATTCAATCGCCATCTATATTCTCCTAGCTACCAGTAAGATTAATTTAATCATTGTAATGCAATTATTAATACTGTTTACCCAACGCTTGATTTCGGGTTTGCTGTTAAGAAATTAAGCTCCTCGCTGGGCGACCGAAAAAAAAAAAAAAAAAAAAAAAAAGCAACGCAGGGATTTCCAGCCCACGTTGAAATGAAACAGTCCTCTTTATTTAGTCTCAGAACTGCAGCTTTCAGCCATGGGCTCAATTAGGCAAAATGGAAACAATTTTCATTCATTGCAATAACTCACTGTTCTGCTGATCACTTTCAAAATATACACTTTATTATTATACGCTGACCTCGGTGCCGCCGAGTGGCAAGGCTAGAAAGAGGCAGAGGGATCTCTCCAGCCCCCTTGGGCTGTAATTATTAGAAATTAATTGGGTTCAGGACCCCGGGTAGCACGGGTAAATTAATAGCTTGTCTGGTTGTTTAAAGCCGGCCCCCAGCCCCCGGCCGAGCCGGGGAGGGGGCTCCCAGAGCCGGACCCCGCCGGGCGAGCGCCTCCGGCTCCCCCGCCGGCTTTCGGGGAGCTATGGAGGGGTTAAAATCCAACCTAAAGATCCTGTATACTTGGAGCTGTCGTGCGGGGAGTAAAAGTGAAAAGGGAGCCTTAGGCAAAAGGAAATTACTGCAAGCCCGCGTGACCTTTCCGAGAGGTAATCAATCAAGTGATCAACAGGGATATTTATCATTGCTAGATGGGGCTACTTTACAAATGCACGGGGGGGGCACGCACGCACACACACAAAAGTTTGGATAAAGCCGGTGAGTCTGAAGACAAATACGGAGGCTTTAATCGCTGGGAAGCTTGCAAATTTTCCTTTCCGAGCTCCCAGAAGGTAAGGGAGGGAGAAAAGGGCTCCGAAGTTTCCCAGTAGAAAATGCCTCCTGTGCTAGGTGGTCACATGGAAGCTGTCCGCTCTGCTCGGCGGTCCTGGGAAAGGCTGGGAACGACAGATGTGATTAAAAAAAAAAAAAAAAATAGGTCCAAATACGAGGGAAAATAATAGAGAGAGATGGAAGCTCTGATAGCCGGGCTCGGTGTTTGTTTTCATGTAATGTGTTTTTATTTGCTGGCTCGAGCTCGGAGGCTGCGGAGCCCGCTCCTGGCTGCCTCTGCTCCCCGAAACGGTTAACTTGGAAACCAACCCAAGGCAACCCAAACCCCAAAACCCGTGCCCCCTGTTAGACGAAATCAGCGATCTGCTTCAATTAAACTTGCTCTCCGTAGCATAAAGCATCCACCGCGATGCAGGCAATGAAACCCAGCAATAAAAGCGCCTGCATTTTCTGCACAGTTTCCCTCTCCCTTGTAAAACATGCCTTCGCGTAAGCCCCAGACATTTCATTTTGCGCCCTACAACTTACCGGCTCCCTTCCCAACCCCCAAAAAACCGCTTTTTCTCATTTTCCCCCCAATTTTACTCCTGCACCAAACTCTCCTCGGTGCCTTCCCGGTGCAGGGACCCCGATCCCGACCCCCCCGGACCCCCAGCCCCGCGGAGAAGGGCGCAAAGCGGCGGCCGGGGCTGCGCCTCTCGCTGCGCTCTGCGCGCAAATCGCCGCCCCCGCGGCCGGGCTCGCCCCGCGCAACGCTGCGCGCCTCCTGCGCGGTCTGCGGCGCCCCCGCGCGGCCCCGGCGCAGCACTGCAGGGCTCGGGGGGGGGGGACCGAAGCTGCCCCCAGCATCCAGCGGAGATTTCCGCGGACACGGCTTTCTCCCGTGCTCGGCAGAAAGGGTGCTACCCCCGGGGGATGGAGGGAGAGAGGTCGCGCGTTGAGGGGTGCGCAGGGGATGGTGGAGAGGTCGCCGCCGGGGATGGTTCCCCGTGGAAATGGTGCGGGATGCAGGGTGAGGTACATCACCTTTCTGCCCTTATGGATATGGGTGAAGTACATCTGCCCATGGGGGCTTGGGTTTCTGCACTGTTTGGGCTGAAGGAAAAAGAAAGAGGATCAGTGGGTGGATGGAAAGAGCAGGACGGGGCTTAGCATGGAGCACAGAAGAAGCAAATTTTGTTTTCTGCCTCATCGTGGCTCCTTCACGTGGGACTTGCAGCCTCGTGTAACCAGAGGGAGGCTTCACCAGATCCCAGGGCTTTGCTTCAAGGCACCACAGCAAGGCACTGCAGAGATCTAAACCACAATTTTTAACCTTTTTCAGGGAAATCCTCAAAGCCTTAGGAGAGGCCTCAAAGAGGTACAAACGTCCCCACCAGTGAGGAATCCATCCAGCAAAGCCCCCAGCCCCTCAAGGAGGAGGCAGGGCAGGGACATCCCAGGACATACAGCAGGACTCGTGCATCCCCCAGCTGCAAACGTAACATTTATTTACCAGTTAACCAAAGAGAGGTACAACCAATGCCCCCAAGCCAAGCTCCTCCCCAAGAATTAGAGCACCACATAACCAAAAAAGTCGTGTCTTCATATCCTCAGGAGGTGACCCTTGGTCTGCCTGCTCCTAAAGGAGATGCAACAGGAAAAAGTAACGGGGAGGAGGGGGGAAGTAATTACGGGCCACTAGAGAGAGAACAAACATGCTCTGAATGTAGACAAAACACTGGGCAGAGGGGAATTAATAGTGTGACAAATCAAAAGGGAAAAATGTCAGCAGAGATCAGCCGAAAGTGAACATCCTATTAAAAGCGAAAATTGAAATAATCAAAATCGCAGAGAAAGACAGAAAGGGGAAGAGATTTGAAAAGCAATCCCAGGTAAAAATAAAGGAAGGAGGTGAGCTCTACCTCAGTGCTCAGCAACGGTCACAGGGCAAAAACAAATTAAAATAAAAAGGCAGCCCCACTGTGCAGGTAGGTGACTCGGCACAGGGGCTGATTACACCAAGGGGGCCAGGCTGGCTGCCACTAAGCACAGTGGCATGGAGAGGGTCAGAAAATCCCTACAGAAGCAGAGAGGGGTGTTTGGGGGCCTCCCTGGTGGCTCTGCAGAAGGAAGGGGCTGTGGGTGGTGGGATGTGGGCTTGGGGAGCTGCGGTCCCCTCTAGGCAGTGTTCGCAGGGGAAATGGAGCAACAAGCACCCAGCAGCTCCAGCAGGGCACTGCCATTCCCCAAATCATGATTTCTTTCACTGGAGCCCTGTGCAAAAGCAGGCCTGCCCTGTACCAGGGAGGCTGGGGAAGCTTTGGGTGTCTGGCTGCTTGAACAAGATAACGCGACTAAACGTAAGGGGGAAAATGTAAAGGGGTGACAGCAGAAAATGTAAAGGGGCCTCTGGCTGGCAACACTGGAATAAATGAATTTTTTGAGCCAAAACTAAAATCAGCTGCTTGTGTCAGTCAGAGCAGGACCCCGACTCAGGACTATCAGTGAGATCCCGGAGTTTCTCTTTGCTGGTCCTTCAACTGCTTTCATTCGGAGCCGTACTGCCAGCAAAGCGCGGGCGTCTTCCTGCCTCTCTTTGCAGGAACCACAAAGACAGGTTAACACATCAGCCTTTATAAAATCCACAAACCCATTTTTCCCTCTAAAGCATAAGGAACACATTCATATTTCACTCCCATTTCTCTCCAGTCCAAAAGCACAGGGTCGGAATTAATGAGTAAAGTATTTGTGTGACGTTTTATATTGTATTGGCATTTATATAGTGCTTTTCACAGGCTTCATGTCAAAACCCTTTACAGGGCAATAAATCATACACCTTTCCTGATGAAATTGTATGTAGGCAATTGGGCACCTATCCTGCCCTCAGCAAGGTCCCGCGCGCGAGGCACGGGGAGTGTGATGAAACCTGCAGAAGGGTGTCTGAAAAAATGGATGGAGGTCAGACCTTCCCCCCTCAATATCCTGCAACACGGTAAAAAGTCTTCAGAGCCCACTTGAACAGCCACAGGAAAGACCTAACCTTAACACGGCAGAGCTGCTCTTACAGTCCGGATTACTCAACATGCAAATTGAATCGGGGGTCTTACACTTAACCCCATTTTTTTTTTTTTTTTTGCTTCTGAATTTAAACAAGATGTCCATTTCCATTAGATAGAAGGATATTTATATTGAGTTTGTTTCTGAAAACACTGGTCAGTCCCAAGAATGAAGCCAAGTACCAAATTTTGGATCTTGGGCTGATTAGGCTGACTTTTACTTGTTTGTTTGCATTCCTGCACTGTTACCAAAACCGCTTCTGGGAAAAAAAAAAAAAAAAAAAAGAAAAAAAAATGTAATTTAAAGTCTTTTAGGGAAAGATGCCAGGGGAGATGGTAAGAAGAACCATAGGTCTTTTCTGTTGTCCTGCTGGGCAATCACAGCACTTCGTGTAGTTCACAACTTCTTTGGAGCCACTGGACCCAAAGGGTGTTTTGCAGAGCATCCCTCCTGGCAGACCCCACCACGTAGATGCAGTTGCCTTGGGATTGCAGAAGGCAATGGCTGAGAGGCAAATGGAAATTCTTTGCAGTAGCTCAACACGATTTTAAAACCACTTTTCCACCTCCCCTATCTGTAGCACTACAGCTGATAACATTCTGCGCATACCGGCTGAGCGTTAAGACGCATTAGAAACCAGCTTGGTTACGATTTATCAGCCGGAAGAACTGTTGGAATAATTTCTGAGCGTGAAAGAATACAAAAAAAATTACTGTTCCCTACCAGTCGTTTAGATTACCTAATCTGAAGTCAAAGTGACTCAGAAGCAAAACAAAAGCTCACAGGTAAGAGCACACCACCGAACCCCATCGACTTCCACGGGCAGCGTGAGAAGCCGCCTCATCTTATCTCTCGATCCCATGTTCGTACCCAACTTATTACCAGTTTGAAGAATGATCTGTAATTGATACACACGCATAGACCTCACTGAGATAGATGACATTGATAATTAAAATGGTCTTTTCAGCGGGAAATGCTATCGGTATCGATAGCTGGAGTTGAATTTTCAGAGTAACCAAGACATTAGAGCCTGTAAAACCTTTTCTTTCTGGCAGTAACACACTCAAAGATTAAATTAGACTAAATGTTTGTTACAACAAACGGATTTATGTTAGCATTCAGGATTATGCTCGCAGTCAGTGTTTATTATGCTTTTGGTCGTATTTATTCTAAAGGTCTCATTTTCCTACTTCCATAATTTTTTGATCAGTTTTGTTTAAACTGGAAGCCTTTTACATTTCACTTTAGAAATTATTATTTTGTCTTAAAACCTCTAACAGGTTACAGTATCTGGAATGAGTAATAAGGAAAAGCAAACAAACTAGCATAAATTACTGTCTAATCTACCCCACCTGACTATTTCTGAGGTACCTGTTCCTGCAGTATCGAGGTACTGGATCTCTGAGAGCATGTGATCTTTGATTTTACATTGGATGTCTGATAATACTTTTTAATTAAACGTTTTATTTGATGCCTGCTGTAGCTAACATGCAAATAGCATCATATAAAGAATAAATGAGAACAGGGGAGAGAAAATGGTGCCTAGATGTAGCATGTTTATTGCAATAAAACATAAAAGAAAATCATCCGTTCCCTGCTGAATTAAAATTATCAGCTTCAAAGTCTGAGTAAGAATTGGTTGGGGGGAAGAAAAAAAATAACTCTTTCAATCTATTAACATTAAACTTGAAATTAAAATGTTTGTCGGAGCAAATTTGAGGTATTCACACAAATAATTCAGAAAACATATGACTTTTTAGCTTGCTTTGCTGTCCAGTTCCCAGCAAATCTTCTGCTCTGTTGCTTACCTTTCACTAGGACTTTCAAGACTTCCGTAGTGGCTGAGCTGAACCACGTTCTATCTTTGCCTTTGTTCTCTTAGAAAAGTGCTTTTAAATTATTTTTTATATGGCATTCATTAATTTGAAAGCATAAACGCATGGAAAATAACTGTATTCATAGTTGATTCAATACCTGTTTCTAAAAGACATGAAGAAGGAAGATAGCATTAGAGCACTGTTGCTTCAGTTTGTTGAGGCTTATATGAAAATGTGCATCGACCAATACATCGTATCAATAGAGGGCATTTACAGACAACACCTGCAGCTGGCAGAAGCCGAGTGTGCTTCATTCCTTCCCCATCCGATAGGAATCACTCGCTCCTGTGTCACAGTCTGCCGCATCTGTTTAGGAGATGAGCACAGATGAACACGTCGCTCAGCCCTTTCTGCTAGCTAAGGATTCCCCAAAGGCTGGGTATCAACACCTCCACCACACTTAAACCCAATGTACTCTGAAGTCCCGCTGTTCTAGAGCCATCAAGTACAGCATCCTGATACTATGACTACTGAGTAATCTTTTCAAAAGGTCTTTGGGAAAATTTCCACTGTATTCCCATTTGCTGCTCTATATTGTTTCTTTCATTTGCACTCATCACCCTAATCTGAGTACATTTTAATAGCACACATCTGTTCGACCGTTTCTTCTCCGGCATCTTCCCCGAGGGGGATGCTTACACGGTGCAGTGATTTGTAAGGTTTCTTTTGCCTTTGATGGACTCTAACCAAAAGCTCAGCACCATGAGCTCTCTGGCAGCCCTTCAGGAGCAGCCTCGTGGTACCTGCTGCCTGGAGGAGGGCAAAAAATGGCATCTCACACTTGTTACAGGTCTGCCTTTTTCTTCAGCTTTTTCTCCAGCAACCAAAAAGCTCGTAAGAGCCCAGCCCATCTGGACAAAGCAGCTGGGGCAGTGTTAGTGAGGTGCTGCCAGGCCCTGGAGCTGCTGCAGCCCCAGTTTGGAGCCCTGCCAAGGGCACAGTGCTGCTCTGCTCCCATGTCCTGCTCAGCGAGAGCAGCCAGCATCCACACCAGGACATCTGGCTGAAGGACAAACGATAAAACCCTATAGAAAAGGCAGGAAAGCAAAGATCTGGTTTTCTCCTTCTTCGCATTTCCTAAGGTATCTGTGGTTTAACCTTTTGGTTTTCATTGCTCAGGAAAGTCCTTAAGCCTATTTCACAGCAGGCTGTAAGGATGAGAGCTCGTTCATCAAGAGCAAAACCTCAGATGCATGCAAATTTCATGACAAAGTGCTGAGGTACAAAGAAGAAAAATAATTTTTCCCATCCGAGAAATCATTTCAAAATATCCGAAGTTTTCCCAAAGGCAGCAAGATGCACTTAGAAGTGGGTTCTGTTCGTTGCTTTTGGTTTGTTTGTTTGCTTTGTTTTTACAGAAGCACAGGAAAAGGAAAAGACCACTCCAATAACACCCAGACTTAGGGCTCTCTGGGAACATGAAGATTTTGGGGGTTAAGTTCTTCTTCTCAGACAGGCACTCAGGGTTAGGACACACTCCCTCTCAGTTCTAGCCTGAAAACAAACTTTTTATTACAAAAGTTTCACTGAAGCTGGCATGTTCCCACCAAATGCTTCAGTGGTGAGAAATAAAGAGTTCCCGAGTGTAAAGCACTGCCAAAAAAGTCCCGATCATTTCTAGCCAGTGAGCAAGCAAATGTCTTACTTTACATTGGGAGAGAGGGATCTCTGTGTCCCAGCGGTGCCATAAGCACATGCCTCAGCTTCCCCCAGCTATTTGCTTCTGCCTCCACTCAGTTAGGTGCCGAAAATAATGGGGGGGGCATTTCCAAACATATTTGCAGTTTGTCTTGTAAATGTTTATATAAAAAGCATGAATAAAGGACACAGAAAGCTACTGTCACCTTTAGTCTATCCTGTCACAGTGATTCCTATTTTTTTTCTCACATACATATACATATATATGTGTGTGTGCATATACACATACACACCCGCTCATGATGTGTGAAGAGATTTTAGAAATAAATCTCTCCCAAATATTTACTCTTCAAACCTCTATGGCTTTTTAAAAGAGAGGTGGGATCCAGGGTAGGGTGCAAAGATCACTTCCAATATCCTCCTTCAGCAACAGCTTGTACAAATGTTATCCAAAGTGGATGTATAGGCACAAATAAAACTTCCTTACAGAAGCAAGGGGAGAAAGATTGAAATTTAGGATCTGCAGAGACAATGATTCTCCTGCACATAACAAGGCTTCACCTGTGGCACTGAGCCCTTGCCTCTTGCTCACACATTGGGCTGTAAAAGAGAAGCTCTTATGCTGCCTGGAATTGAGTGCAAGGTGATAACTTTGTTAAAACTCAAAGTCTTTCTGAAGGAGAAATCCTGAAAAGTTTGGACCTTTTAGCACGAGTGTAGTCATGAATCTGATGGAAGTTTGGTGGACACCAAAGCAAAGGACAATGTGAGCACTGATATCAGCCGAGCTCGTTTTAAACCACTGCAGCTAGATATTTTGGGGAGGGTATTATTTTCTCGTCCAAACTTCAAGAAGCGGCCATTTGAGGAGCTAAGGGTGCTGAGCCAGCACTTCCAGCGCCCACCGCTGCGATGGCCAGTTGTGAATGTTGGGTGCAGTTGGGGACTTCATATCAGCTAAGTTCACGCAAGCTACTCCTTATTAGACTCAACCCACAAAAGTAGCAGCACCTTGCAGCTGGAACACACCAGCCAACCCATGCCAACCCTGTCTTTTTCCGAATGCCTTTGGTTTCTGAAATATCACTGCACCTGCCATCGACATCCCCGACAAAGCAGGTACCAGTGGAGAGAACAACCTCTGCACCTCCTCTGCCTGCTCCCTGAGAGCACCCAGCTGAGCAAAAAAATTTTCCCTTTTTCCCTGAAGAAGAGCTCGTGTGTCCAAGACAAAGGAGCAAGAACTCTGTCCCTTCATGTAGTTTTTAATTAATTCTCTCTTAATTCTCAGACAGCAGTCTGAGAAGCGGCAGCATTATATATATGTCCTCCTTATGTTTCACTGTTTACATTGGGTTATTCTCTGGCTATTTCCCAACCTTATTCATTCACCCTGGAGATCAATTTGTACACCAAAATAAAGTATGATCTTATCTTTGCGCCGCACAGAAAAGCGAAACAAAATTTCTCACGGGAGGCAGGGGTTAAGGCACGGGACTGGGTGTCGGAGAAGTGCTGTTCTATTCTTGGCTCTACCACTCACTTGCTGTGGGAGCTTGTGGAGCAAGATATAGAGCAGGAATGGAGACTGTAGCCAATAAATTCCTCCCCTGCAACTTTTCCTCTTTCATTATGCATGAGAGTGAGCATTTCCAGTGTTCGAGCATAGATCTGAAAGCTGAGGAAACGCCACTCGACTGAAATACAGAACTAGCAGAAAATGAGTGGAAAACATCAATTACAAAGCTCTGAAGTACTTAAAGAGGATGTCTATTCACACAGCAAGAACAGTGGGCCAGATCCAGCCCTGGGCTCAGCAGGCACACCTCCACGCGCTGCCCTGGGCTCTCTGTGCCTGCTCCCAGTGCCATGGGCAGGTTCCCTGCAACAGCAAACAGCAAAACCCCAGAGAAGGTCTTCAGCCTGAGAGGTTCTGGTTTGTTTAGAAAAAAAAAAAAAAAAAAAAAAAAAAAGGAACCTATGCTTTGTTTTTTAAATAAGCGATCTGGCTTTTAGAAAGTAAAAAATAGAATTTATTAGGGCAACTTTGATTCAAAACCCACGGTATCTAGATCTGGAGTAGCTAAAACTGCCTAAATTAAAGACAAACTCTCAGCTGCCTCCCGCTGGAAGCAGCATTGCCTTGTGCTCTAGGAGGAACAGACCAGACAGTAATTGCTGTTTGGGTAACAGCTCTGGTGGGATGCACGAAGCTGCAGCAACTCTTACAGGTTTGGGGAATTAAAGAACAATTAAGCACATGGGTCCTCATTTAGGCACGGCAGGGGTAGGCTCTTACACCGCTATGCCAGCTGGTGATGGAAGAGTAAGATCTTTGCAGCTGTGGTGTTCTGTGTGTAAAACATATTGTCACAAAACTGATTTATCTTGGCCTTAATTATTTTCAGTCGTTT
Source organism: Netta rufina (assembly GCF_964035555.1). Classification (NCBI taxonomy): domain Eukaryota; kingdom Metazoa; phylum Chordata; class Aves; order Anseriformes; family Anatidae; genus Netta; species Netta rufina. The sequence continues at coordinate 22,275,753 of NC_140132.1, read as the reverse complement.
TGCCACTTACTCAGATGATCTGCACAGCATCCCACTTTGAGGCATGCTCTCGATGGTCAGTGTAGCTTCAGCCCGTTTGCTGACAGCTCTGCAGCCTGCTCCTGGACCGGGTAGGATGAGAGAAGCAACACACTAACCCTGCTCTACACTATTCTTCAACGTCAACCTTTTTCCAAAATTGCGTATGTGATATATAGGAATAGCATGTGCCTTGTTTTAAAACAAACTGGCCCAGCCAGCTGCTTGGGAAGAACTAACTTCCTGATTCATAGGAACAATTCTTCCAATTTCATGCTTCTTATAATTTTCTATATTCTACTTGCAGAAATATCAGGCGACCATAGTCTTTAATTGTTAACCTAGGTGCAATGCATGCCTGGTATATAACAATTATTTCTTAATAAAGTATAATTATTATTAAAAAAAAAAATCAAGACAGTCTCAGCCTGTGCAACTGAAACTGTTAATTTACCTAAGGGATTATTTCAACATTTATGTATATTAGGCATTATATAAAACCTAGGATTTCTTGGGACATTATCAACAAAGGCAAGGTTTTTTCAAACCCACTTTTTACTGATTGCATTATCAAATACAATTTTATTTGCTTGAATCTTCTGGGAAGGATATGATTTTAATAATGCATAAAAGGCTCGCCTCGTAGTTGGCTGTTGGCTTTTACTTGATACTTAATGTAATCTGTAATTACTCTAGCAGCTCCTGTGCTGGCTGGTGTGTTAAGGTCGCTGGAAAGCTGTGCTGTGTTGTACTTGGTGTACACGAACATCCTTCTGGTGATTGATGGCTACACCCTACGGAAATGTTTTAATTCTGTCCTTGAAGCGTGCCTTCAGGAACACTGTCAGTACGTATTCTTCCTCGTCGAGCAGCACACAGCACTTGGGAATCTGCAGCAGCCTGAGGTCCCTGGCTTCTGCCCGTGGGCATTCAATAACCTCTCCTCTGGGCTTTGAATTCAGTCCCCAAGCCTTCAACCGAGGGACTTATCTACCTCTGATTTGCTAGAAGGGGCTACTTTAAAAGGCATACTTAGGACACGAAGATTCCCATGAAAAAGCAGCAACAGCTGGTAAATCACAAACCCAATTATCAGATCCCAAGAAATAATGTGTGTCCTCCTCAGTCAGGTCGCTCACAATTACTCCAAGCCACAGCAACGTCCAGTATCTTGCCTTCACTTTGGTGTTGTTTGCTGCAGTAATCTGTCCAGAATCCAGTCAATCTGAACAGATGTATAGAAAAATAGCAAAGGCTACTGTCCATTATCATTTATGGTTCACTTTGCACTATTATCAAGGAAAATACTTGAATACTAAAAAACTTTTGCAGAACTTGGCTTCAGGAGGGCAGAATTCCACCTTTTTATGTATTGTTCCCGTTTGCAATAACTCCTCTTTAAACCATATTCCTGAGCTATCTGAAGCCTTTGGCCAGAACCTACAGTTGAGAGGCACAGTTAAAATGCTTCGAGCTGGCTGATATTACAAGACTAGATCCTACTTTAAAGACGTTTAATGTTACCACACGGCAGCCAAGCCCTCCAACACGGCAGGTTTGCAAGCCAGCAAGTCACCTGCAGCTTCTCATGTCATCTGCTCCAGTGACACCAGCGAGATAAACTGGAAAATAGGAACAAAGCACTGGAAATATTCCAAAGCTGCTGTATCCCAGAGGTTATTTAACTTGGACTTCACACTCCTAAGATTTCCATGAAATAGACTGAGAACTGAAACAGTAGCCGGTATTAAGCACAGAATCAGTAATTTAACTGTTACTCCACATTTTTTTTACAATCCTCACTGGATGTAAACCAACTTTTTGTCCTGGTGATACAACTTTGCTACCTGAAAAATGGCATTGCCAAGGGGGTAAAAAAAAATCAGTATAGAAAGTCCTGTGGTGAATGAAGAAATCAACTTGGCAGAAAAAGAGATAATTTTGAAAAGCTTATTAATGGGTAGGGTTTTTTGTTTGTTTGTTTTTCTGTACTTCTTAACAATTTCTGCACTAGATACCTTTGGATTCTGTGGGTTTTCCAGGAAAATGGTTCACTGAAAGTTGTATGTGCTTTCAACAAGGAAAATCAAGAGCCAAACTCCACTTGTCATTTGCCAGTATTTGTTATTCATTTTTGATGGTTTCAGATTCATGGTTTCTACTCCCTCTGAAAGTAATTAGAACAGTTATTTATAAGTAATAGGAAAATAAATTTGTAAAATCCTTTATCAGTATATTTCAATATTAAAAACAACAATAAAGAATTAACTCCACCTCCAATAAAACAAACAAAAGGTTCTGGTTTTAATTTTTTTTTTTTCAGTGTAGAACTTCATGTTTTGTTTGTTGGTTACCTGTTTTCTCAGTGAAATTCATTCATTTCACATTCACTAACTGACCTGCTCTTCTGTGGAGTTGGGTGTCTTCTTCTCCAGCTCTAGCCAAGAGCAACTAGGTTTTTTTTCTTGTATCTCTCAGCTCACATTGCCAATGATGTAGATACTTCTAGGGACCAGACACACTTAAATTGCAGACAAGTCAAGAGTATTTGTTATAGTATCAATTCATCTTAACACTTACTGCAAGTTTGAATGCCGCGAGACCAGCACAAATGGAAAATAAATATATTCCCATTCAGGTCTAGTGAAAGATCAGGGAGCTTTTAAACATTGCTGTCTGTAGCTGCTAAGTGACTGCCACACACAAACTGTCTTTACATTAGTTTTGTGATCGTCTCCACTGGAAATTAATTTTGTTGTACTCATCATTGATGTACTGCATTATTCTTGTCACCAGAAATACACAAAGAGGCTGAATAACAAACCATTAATATTTCTAGATCCTAGGTGGGTGTCTGCGGGTTCTTTTTTTTTTTTTTTTTTTTTTCCTGCAAATAAAAATCACCATACAAAAAAAAAATCTACATTAATACAGAAGGAAACTGTTATTCAGTACAGCAGTGAGAGCCCCAGCTACCTGCAAGGCCCTACTGCAATCACCGATAACTTGCTGGGAGCAGAATCAAAGAACTGGAGCATGCAACTTCAACCCTATAAGAAAATAAAAATTAAAATCAAAAATCGGCCAGGATAAACAGAGAAAGCATGAAAACAGCGTTTTTCTGGCACCCCCTGTAAAACGAAGAGTTAAATTAATACATGAAAAGATCCTATCAGCTCTGACTCCTCTGAGTTATTAATTGAACACCTTCTTGGAAACAGGTAGATAAATACGTGTACCTTGGGGAACGAGATAAGAGTGAAAGGAAAGGGAGAGAAATTAGCAGAGTTTTGCCAGTTCACTCCCTTAATTGTCAGGCTAGGCTTGTTCAAAGCTGCTCAGAGAAGCATAATACGAAGTGGTAATTAAAGTGCAGGCTGATGATGCAGAAGATAAAAACTTCAGGATTATACTCAAACATGCTTATCTTTAGACACGTAAAGCAGGCTGTAAAGCCAGCTGAACGATATAAAGCTGTTCTACAACAAGACAAATGTATACTCCATGTGTTATAAGCAGTTCAAGCTGCTTCCTGTGATGAAAAACATGGACTGTACGGTAGACGTGGTGTAGCTAAGTACAATAGATCCCATGATACAGTTGTTTAAAGGAATATTAGAGTGATGAAAGAAGTGATGGAATTCCTCGCTTTAGGAGGCTCAGAGGCTGAAACGGAGAGAAAAGGTTTAAGTGTGCGGGCTGGGTAAATATTTCTGGTCCTGGAAGGCTGCAGCACAGGCTTTACACGGGAATATCCTGACCTGGAAGGGGACAGCAGTGGGGACAGTGCTGGGCAGCACTTCTCACCCACAGACCTTCGTAGGTGGAGGATCCGCCAAGGAAAAGTGCTCAGCAGGGCACATCTGGACTTGCAGCAGACTGGGACCAAATCCCCTTCATTTCAGACCATTTCTGCCCTTTCTGCCCTATTTTGTCCCCCTCAGAGTTCAGTGAAGCATCCACATGCACGATTCACATAACACCAACACAAGAAAAAATAAAAATAATAATAAAAAAACTTTATTGGAATACTAATTGCTGCTCTCAAATATTTGCTCCCAAATTATCATAGCTGCCAATATTCCATCATTAATGTACATGTCTGATTATCTTTCCAACAAAATACAGAGAAGTGCTGCCTTTAAACTTGTTATCATGGCAAAACAGAACGCGATGATAATGCAGCAGAAATTTGGTTTGCAGCTGTGAAATTCCCCAAAGTCTTGTGACTGGGTTACAACTTTGTAACAGACGATTACCTTCCTCCCTCCCACACCTCCCACATTTGTGTTTGGGAAACAAAGTATACATCTCACAAAAGCAAACTGTAAATCTGTTTAAATAAGTGAGAAATGGGGAGGGCAACTGTGGCAAACTAGACAGGCTACCATTTGCACCTTCAGTGTCTAATTATGCAATGCTTTTGTAGAGGTAAAGATAAAATTGAAGAACTGCAAATGCTGATCTCTGACACTATTTTTGAGGTCAAGGTTTCAAACTAATTTTTCAAGGTGAATCCTGAAGTTTATAAACAGGAAAAGAAAAATCTTTAATTTGAGAAAAATGTGTTTTGATTAGTTTCTAAGACAAACATAAACTGAAAACTACTACTAATTTGGTCAGGCTTGAAAAGCAATAATAAAATAATAACAATAATAATTTAAATAGCATTCCTTCATGACCTGAGCTTTGCTAAAATGTACATCACAAAATGCATTTTTAATGCCTTCTTACACAGGGATGACAGTTCATTACAGTGCATTGCTATGAAGCTTAAATAACGTCTTTCAACATTTTTGCTTTGAAGTGGATTCTATAACAATTTTATTTAAATTGCAAAGGTTGTTATTTAACAACAGTTTACCTGTTCTTGAAAAAAAAAATAAGGTTTTTATAAATAGTTTCTCTTAAAATCTGTAGCCAAGCATGATCCTGCTTACACATAAATTCTGCAACGCATTGAGTTCTGCTCCCGTGTTTTACAAATGAATAGCTATTGCCATCTACTGTCGGAAAAAAAAACAGCAGCAGCAGCAGGAGCCTATCCCACAGACCGCCTCCGGAGCACAAAATGTAGAAAACAGACTTGATCAAGCCATAGGGGAGCAGCTTCCTCCATTCAAAACTGAACTACAACATTCAATTGAACAAAAGAGAGGCAGAAAAGAAGTCTCTTACTCCTAAACCGCTCTGATTTTACGTCTGGTATACCTGGGAACCAGGTATAAAAATAAATGCACGATTTAATAAATCCAGACTTCAACAACTGTTCTTTTTGAACAGGTCAGTTTCTAAAACTCCCCCAATTTCTGTGGCTAGAGTTGAATCACACGAAGTAAAAGATTACGAAATAAAGCTCAATTTTAATATACTGTTAGACCCAAGCTACTGTCCTGCCTCTGTGAGCTGAGAATGACAACTGCAGAAGGCAAAAGTTGCCCCCACCTTCCCAGTATGTGCAAGGGCCATGTACCACTGAGCTCCTGCTTGCAGACAGACCTGGTCTGACCCATCACACAGGTCAAAGCCACCCTGCACAGGGCCAAACCCAGATAATACCCAGAGCTCTCTGAAGTTCCTCTGTCATTTTCTCCAAGCAGCTTTTGGATAAAACAACTCGCGGCTCTGCTCTGTCAAGCTGAACGTGAGCAGTGCAAAGGAAAGCACAGAAATTCACTATGTGCTTAAGCAACCTTTAGTCCGTATTTTTAAGATTAGATTGCATGACTTCACGTTGCCATTAGGTTTCTTAAACACGGCTGAGATGCATTCTTTTTGCCATTCTTTCTGCTGATAAATACCCTTAGATATGACTCCCAACACCTTTTGAACGTGCCCCTTGTTGAGGCACAACATTAGGGTAGGTTCTATTAATGTTTGCCAGACCTGTCAGAGGTTAAACAGCCTTTGAATTAAACCATTCTTTACTCTTTGATAATTATTATTTCTTCTTAAGACACTTTTTGTTGTCTCATAAGCAAGGTCAGCGTGAACTGTTTTGTTAGACCGAGTGCTGCAGTTCAACGTTAACTCCACTCGCACTGCTCCTACAACGCCTGCACGTCCTGGCATCCTTGCCCACAGCTTTTGGAAATACTTAGCAGAATTTTAAATAACTGAAAAGAAACCCAGCTTTTCTGTTGTTTATTTGAAGAGCACAGCAAAGTGTATTCAGGGTTTGCACACAAAGACACACGGGGATGTGAATCTATACCAATTTAGTGAAGTTCACGTATCTTCGCATGTGAACCTCGTGAACAGATTTTGACCTTTCTTATTTTGGTTTGTTGTGTACTGGCAAATCACGTACATCCCAATCATGAATGGCTCCAAATTAACACAAGAAAGCTAAAACACAAATTGGAAACAGCTTAGTGTAACCAGCGTGAGATGAAATACTGCTGCTGTCGTACACAGTGAGCTCTTTGGAGTGGAAAAAAGTGCTGCTGTGCTGCCAGGAGGGCACCGCTGCTGGAGGGGGGGCTGCAGGCAGAGCCCAGCTTGGAGCACAGCTCAGGACCCCCCCCATGCCACCAAGTGCCATGGGCAGAATAACTCACTCCCATGGGGGAGGTAAGGTCACCCACCCAACATCCCCAAACCTATCCACTCCTGAAACTCACAAGAGGGCTCTTCACACAAGTGCTGCAATGTCACACCTGCTGCTACCCCCGGATCCCATGAAATAAGCCTTCTAAAGGATTTAACCCACATGGTGCTGTTTGTTTATTTAACATTCTCAACAGAAAGAAAAAAAAAAAAAATCCCTCAGTCTCAAAGGGATAAAAAGCCAAAATTAAACAAAAAACTCTAGGATATTTAGAAAACACATGCCACTCCAGAAATACGGCCATGCAATGGGAACTCACTTTTTACTAGAGCATGGTGAGGCCATTTCTTAATGCTAGCATGACAGAAGTTGTGTTATCACCTTTGGCCAAAGCACTTCCCATGCACCCAAACCAGGTGTCACACGACTGATCTGAAACAGTGAAAACATCTGTCTCGAGCAGATGTGAACAAGGCATCCTTCGAAGTTCACCACCTAAACAATCCTTAGAGGACCTCCTAACTTCTTGGCTTTAATTTCCAGGCAGCTGACACTCGATAGTAAGTCAGCCAGGACACACAACCCTAGTTCCCAAGTCATGAGTGGCAGCCTAGAGAATGAACCTCAGAAAGGTGCGTTGATAATTTCCTTGAGCACGTGTACTCCTCCCAGATGTCATCACCTCTCTGTACTACTTTGTGCCACGCAGCTAGCGGTGATAAACTCCTCAGTGCACGCAAGCTTCAAACTAGCAAATACATTTAAAACAAAAACAAACAAACAAAACCCCAAACAAGCAGGTATGCTCATGCTCTGCAGGGAAGAAAATCCGCCTAACGCCAAGCGATTGATGCTGACCTGCTTCCCAGGCTGCTGACTCTCACCGGGAGCTGCTTCTCCCACTTAAGAGAAGAGCCATCAGCTGCAATTCCTTTGATATGCAATGGCGGATATCACTTGCAAATGGCTTTAAACTACTCTGGGAAAAAAAAAAAAAAAAAAAAAAGTGCTGAGAATTTTTGTTACAATTCCTAAAAAGCGGCTGTCTCCCCTTTCTGGGCTGTTTCAGTGATCAGCAGGCACAGGAAGGAGGCTGCAGAATACCCTTCCGAAACAGCAGATTCAGCTACGTTTGTGCAAAGTCTTCCCTGCTATAATAAACAGACAGAAATAAAAGTAGACCAAGTTCTCCATTTCTAAATGTTTATTCTCTGGTACATGAATAAGCCGAACATAACTACACTTTTTCATGCATACACGAAGTTGTAGTTTAAGCTTATCACCACTTTCAGAAGCAACGTGGAAAAAAAGAGAAAAAAAAATGAAAAGAAAAAAAAAAAAACATGGTAAATGCCACGAGAGATACATTCCATGAAACAATGTTTTGTCCCGATACTTGTGTGGCAAGGAAAGCTTCATTTGGAAAAAAAACAAGCATTAAGCACATGAAGTATCTTGGCTTTGCAATTACAAGTCTGACAAAGTATTTCGTTGCTAGTGAAACCTGTTGCTCAGAAACATTGAAAATGCGTTACTTTCAAACTAGAGGCGTGTTACCGAACCCTGGCACAGCCAGGTCAGGCTTTTTAAGAGAGGTTCAGTTCCTGCTAACAGGAAGGAGCTCTACAGCTTCAAGCAGGTGATTTTGGACTCTCGCATTCCCACTCATTCTGGCCACATGTTTCTTTCAAACACTCTTACAAAAATTAAGTACCCAAGTTCACCAATGCTCTGCACAAAGAAAGAAGAAAAGACCACAAGATGGCACTGGTCAAACACACAGGAAACAGTCGGAGAGGCGATAAAAAATGAGCATCGAGCTGCGTTCGACCCAAGTTTCCAGGGCCATGTCTCTGCCCCGCCGAGGTGCGATGTGCGGCAAGCGGCGCACGCTTGGCTCCCATCACACGTGACGTGCACGTGGGTTTGTATTTCTGGCGAGTCTCCTGTAAGATGTTGGTCCTGGCTGGAGAAATCCTTCCTCAGGCAGTGATTTCGGCCTTGGAGCTACGTTCGGAGCCTGTCGGTCGGGGTGAGTGCGGCGAGCCCAGATCTTCGTGCCACACAGCTCGGTGCGCGGCAGCGTCCCGGGCCTGGAGGGGAGGCGACTCCAGACAAGCCCGGACACTTTTTCCTGCAGATCCGTCGTCATTCGCCTCTCCACACCTTCACCAAATATTTACTGCCAGCTGCCCATCCTCGGATATGATATCCTCGCACGTTCCTCAAGCCCCCATCAAGCCCCTCAAGTCCGCATCAAGTCCACATCACCGCCAGGCCCTCTGTGACGAGACCAGCCGCACCTCCAGCCTCCCTGCTGCCCATTTCCCAGTCAGGGACTGCGAGAGGGGACCCCCTCGGTGCCCCCCATCCCCTCAGCCCCCTGCCCACCCCGTGGTGGTGAGGGGGGGGACACCTCAGAGCCCTCGGTGGTGTTGGAGCGTGGCCGGCTGTGCACCCCACGGCGGAGGGGTTGCAGGAAAGCCGCCACCGTTCCCTTTTTGTTCTGCTGGGGTCATCCCGGCGGCTGGGGGCTGGGGACCCCCCGGCCCTGCGGCCCCCTTCGTGCGGCCGCCCGGGCTGACAGAGGCGAGCTCTTCGCGGCGGCAGGGGCCATGGCGAGGCCGGCCGACCGCGGCCGGAGGGAGGGGGGACAGCGGGGGGGCCGGGCGGGGGGCCCCCGGCAGCCGGGATCCCCAGAGCTGACGGGCGTTGAGTCGAGCCCCCGCTGACGTTTTTTTTTTTTTATCATTAGTGGTTTATTTCGTTTTTATTTCTTTATTTCCTTTTTTTCTTTATTTTTTTTTGTTTTCCTCTTCTTTATTTTTCTTCCGGCCGGGGGCGATCGCAGACCACCCGCCCCGCCCCCCTCACAGCCTCCCGCCCCCCTTCCCACCCTCCCTGCCTCCCTCCTTCCCTTCCCTGTCTGCTCCCCTCGCCCGCTGAAAGCCAGCGACCAAAACAGCGGGCGGGCGCAGGGAGCGGCAGCAGCCGCCATTAGGGTTAGATCCGCGCGGGCCTCCCACCCGCCACGCGGCCCGCCCGCAGCCCCCCGCGTGCGGCTTTTTATACCGCGGGCCGCCGCGCCCCCATTGGTCGAGGCGGCACCCTCCTCCGCCGCCATTGGGCGAGAGGGGGGCAGGGGGCGGGGCCGGGAGAGCGGCGGGAGTTTGGAAGGCTCGGGTTAGCCGCGCGCCGGCTGCACCACGTGCTCCGCGGCGCGCGCCGGGCTGGGGACTCCCCCCTCCCTACTCCCCCCCCCCCGACCCTAATGGGGTCTGGGCTTGGGACCGGGACCTGGGGTCGGGTTAGGACCTGGGGTCGGGGGTTAAGAACTGGGAGCTGGGGTCTAGAGGGCAAATACCTGGTGGTTGAGGTGTTTAGGGTTTGGGGTCTTAACGGTTTAGTGCTGGGGTCTAGGGGTTTGGGGTCTAGGGGTCTACGGGTTTGGAGTTTATGGGTTTGGGGTTTAGGGCTCGGAGTCGGTACCTGGTGGCTGGGTCCGGGGTCCAGGAGGTGGAGTCAGGACGCTGGGAAACAGGGGGTGGGAGCTGGGGTCTGGGGGCGGAGACCTGGGGGCTCGGGATTGGGGGGTTAGAATTTGGGGGCTGGGGCTGGGCTCAGGGGCTGAAATCTGGGCCTATAACCACCCCAGGAGGTAGATTTGGCGCTGTAGGAAAAAGTGGTTTCAAATGACACTTTGGTGTGAAACATTAACCCAAGGTGCGGCGTTCTGTTTACTTACATATACAGGCTTAAATATATTGCAAATGAATCGGGTGATTTTGAAGATCAAGATCTCAAAGTTTCTCTGTCACGTGAATGCTGTGATTGTTGGCGGTAGGACCCTTTCTCAGCCAGCAACGAAGATTTTCGACGTGGTTCAAATAAAAACCCAAAAGGTCCAGCTCTTCAGCAGATGTAAATCTCAGGGCTGTGTGTGGTGGTGGTGGTCTGCCTCCCCAATTCACTGCCTGAAGGAGAGGAGGAAAAGATGCTCCGTCAGCCTGCACGCTCCAAGAAGTCACCTGCTTTTGCCTGAAACCGTACCAGACTATGCAGGGCTTTTCCCACTTGAAAAGTGTTATAAAGAAAGGCACCACAAACCCGCAGCACTGCCGTTAGGAACACAAACAACCTGTTTATTTCCACAGCCCCGCTGAGGCTGCCTGTGGCAGATGGGGCAGCGGGCAGTCACTGTCCCTGGGGGTGGTGCTTGGGGACACGGCTCAGAGGGTGACGGTGGTAGGGGGTGGTTGGACCAGGTGATTTTAGGGCTTTTCAACCCTAATGATTTTGGGATTCTGGGGGGGAGGCCGCAGCCTGCTGTGAGGTGAGCACCATGAGGGGGCTGGCCGTAGAACTCGCTGCCGAGCGGGGTTTCCGTAGTGTAGTGGTTATCACGTTCGCCTAACACGCGAAAGGTCCCCGGTTCGAAACCGGGCGGAAACACCGGCGGGTGGCTCGCCCTTTTTTTTTCTTCCCCTATATATTTCTCGACGTCGTGCTAGAAAGCAATCGAAGTCCGCCAGCGCTGCTGAGCCGGCGCCCCGAATTACTTTGAACTGCAAGCACCAACACGGAGAGATGTCAGAGCCTTCAGTCCCAGCGGGACTACATCCCCCAGCATGCACCGCTCCCTAGCACCCTACACCCCAGCACAACCGCGCCGCGGTGCATCACGGGAGCTGTAGTCCTCTCCTCCCCGCCCCTCCCAGCGGTCGTTCCGCGGCCCGTCCCGCCCCGTTCCCCTCCGGGCGTTGCCCGCCGAGTCCCCGCTCCCCCCGCAGCCTCCCCGTGCCCTTCTCCGGTCCCCGGCGGTCCCGGGAGCACCGGAAGTGGCGTGAGGGAAGCGGCGGCGGCACAACATGGCGGCCTGAGGCGGAGGCGCCGCCGCTTCCTCCCGCTCGTCCCGCCGCAGGTGCGCGAGGCGCCGCCGCCTCAGGGACGGACCCGGGGGGGAGCGGCTGAGGCGGGCCCGGCCCGGCCCGGCGGGACCCGGGGGGCACCGGGGAAGGGCTGAGGAGAGGCCCGGTCCTTGGAGGTTGCGGCCCGGCCGCTCCCCGTTGTCCTCCGGTGCTCCCCGGGTCCTGCCCCGGCGGCCGGGGGCTCCCCGCGGCCCTGAGGGAGGCCCCGTGAGGGAGGCGGCTCACGGGGGGGGAGGGGTCAGAGCTGGGGTGTCTGTCAGCATTAACTTTATTTTGAGGGAAGGGGGGGGAAAAAAAGTGAAATCCGGTGTGTAACGGGGCTGCTTCGCTTTCCTAGGACGGAGGAGAGGCTGCTGGCAGGATGCAGTACGCCCATCACTGCGAGCACCTGCTGGAGAGGCTGAACAAGCAGCGCGAAGCCGGCTTCCTCTGCGACTGCACCGTCGTCATCGGCGAGTTCCAGTTCAAGGCGCACCGAAATGTGCTGGCTTCCTTCAGCGAGTACTTCGGGGCCTTCTACCGGGACGCCTCGGACAACAACGTGGTCTTGGATCAGACGCAAGTCAAGGCCGATGGGTTCCAAAAGCTCCTGGAGTTTATTTACACGGGGAACTTGAACCTTGACAGGTAACGCGTGCGGATAGAAAATAGGGAAACAAACCGTGTTGAGGCAGTGCTGGGCTTTTTGTTGGGTGTAACACATCTGGGAGGAGCACAGTAGTGGATGTGATGCATACAAACCATTGAAGATCTTCTGTTTGCATGCTTCAGGGTAGCACATGACATCCAAGTCCCAAAACAAAAGTATGTTGTCAGATATTTTGCTGATAGGTGCAGTTTCTTGAACCTTTCTGTCAGGATCAGGAAGGATTAAAAATCCTGTGTGGTTACTGGGAGTGGGAGGGATAGCTCCATTCTTCCCGAAGTTGGATTGTAAGAGCCCTTTTTTCAGTCAACACACAGAAACTATACTTGTTTTCCCCCTCTCGGAGGGGTTTTTGTGCATGTTGCTACTTTGTGTACAGGGAGGGTTCCTTGCGGTGCTGCTCTCTCAGGGAAAAGAAAGAGGCGTGGCTCAGTTAGCTGTGACTACTCAGAGGCACTTAGCCCAGAAGTGTAACTCCTGTTGCAATGTCTGGTGTCAAATGCATCCGGAAAAAAAAAAACTTTGTTGCTGCTGATGTCTGGAAACTCAGACTGAGAATTTTAAAAGCCTGGGTGGTCCTTTCGATGTTGTTTCTGTCTCTAACTTCGCTACAAGTTTTAATGCTAATAGAGCAACTCCCACAGCAGTGCCTCAAAGTTAGTGCCTCAGGCTTTGCAAGTCTCTGGGTTCGTTCGGAGCGGCTGGGATCTCTGAAAGAAGTGGGCTGTGACCGTGCTGCTCTTACCCAGGGAGAGCTGTTTGTGTAACACCTGGGGCTCTGCTGGCGTGTACCTGTCAGCCTGCTATGTATCCCTGCTGCAGCCCCCGTTGTCTTCTGTGACGGCAGGGGCATGTGTGAACCCCGGAGGGTTTACCTAGAGCTCCGTGCTAGTGGCATACAAGCTACTGAGCCAGTTTTACACATGGACAGAGAATAATTTTGGCTAGCTGCCTGTTGTCGGATGATTTAGTTAGTTTGCTGTGAAATAGACAGGCAGAATGTTGTTGTTTACTGTTCATCTTTAGTTAAAGTGCCAGAAATCCACAGATTGTTACTGGTACTTGTTGCTACCGTTTTTGGATGCTTTTTTTTTTCTAAATCATCAAGGCCTGTGTTGAAATATAGGATACTGAAAAATATAACTGAAAAATAGTGTGTAGTAACTTAAACGAGGATTTCTTTGGTGTTGATGCAGTCTGTGTGTAGTTCATACAGAATAAAAAATGTGTGCAAGTCATTTTATAAAACGAGGTTAATAGCTGCTTTGCAGAATTGCTGGGGTGAATATGCTGCTTGTGAATTACTTATGATTTTTGGCAGAAAGGATAATAATTGTAGCATTTTATTCTCCAGTGTTTTATCCCTTTGTGTTATGACTTCTGAGCATTTTGGACAGACAAACCAAAGTCCGGTCTCACCACCTTACAGTCAGAATTAAAATTCTACAAAAGGCATGTAAACAAAAATAACATTTTCAGTTCTGTGGAGCTGCAGACTCCACTAGGCACGGGCTGTCAGTTGGAGAAGAATTATCTTATTGGTGTCTTATGGACACAAGATTAGGTTTTGCTGTGTAACTTCTCTGTAGTTGTGCTGTCTGTGTTAATAGAGTTGGTACAGAACAAATTACTGCTTTGTCCAGAATATTGTCACGTAAATCTTGTTTCCTTGCAGCTGGAATGTTAAAGAAATTCACCAGGCTGCCGACTATCTCAAAGTAGAAGAAGTGGTGACTAAATGCAAAATAAAGATGGAAGACTTTGCTTTTATTGCTAATCCCTCTTCTACAGAGACGTCTAGTATCACTGGAAACATTGAAATGAATCAGCAGACTTGCCTTCTGACTCTCCGAGATTACAACAATCGGGAGAAAGCAGACGCTCCTCCTGCAGAGTTGGTTCAGCCACAAGCAAAGAAAACAGCTTTAGAAAAGAAATCCGCTCAGACCAAAAAGCGAAAGAAGAATTTCAGCTCCCCCAAAAGCGTACAGAGTAAATCAATACAGTACCAGACTGACGTGACTGAGAACGCATCGATTGAAATGTTTTTAGATGCAAATAAGCTGGCCACGCAGATAACAGAGCAGGCTGCCCAAGGCAGCGATAACTCCGAACTCCAGTTGGCAGCCGTGGTGGAAAGCGAAACGCTGGCAGCCCAAGATATTTTAGTTCAGACTATTGCAGCCAAACAAAAACGGGGGAAGGCTCAGCAGAACTGTGCGCTGAAGGAGCACTGCATGTCCAATATAGCCAACGAAAAGAACACTTACCAGCTGGAAAGTTCAGGAGAGGAACTTGACCAGAAGTACTCCAAAGCCAAACCGGTGTGCAACACGTGTGGGAAAGTCTTCTCAGAAGCCAGCAGCCTCCGCCGGCACATGAGGATACACAAAGGAGTGAAACCCTACGTGTGCCAGCTCTGTGGGAAGGCGTTCACGCAGTGCAACCAGCTGAAAACCCATGTAAGAACTCACACAGGTAAGCTGTTGGTTTGTCTCCATGGACTGGAGATCTGCGATAGCAGCATGGGACTAAAGAGATCTTTGTGTTCTGAGTTGTTCCTCTGGAGGTTTTGTCTGCTCTTGGTACTGTGGCAATAGCGTCTATATCCTGGCAGCATAAAGTGTTTTGACATTTTTTCAGTACAAAACCATAGTTTCAGTTTTAAGTAGCTAGAAGGGGACTTTATTTGTCAGAGCACCTTGATCTTTGCAAAGATTCCAAAGGCTGGCACCCTTTAACTCTGCAGGGACATTAACTGGAGTGCAGTGCCAGAAACCACCGCCAGCAGAGCGTGAAAGGCTCTTGGTACTCGATACCAGAATTTCTGTTGATTTTTATTTTTTTTTTTAACATGAAATCCTAATATAGGTTTGATAACAATGGTGGAAAAAGACAGAAATACATTCTTGGTTCACGTAGGTAGCTTCTCGCGTGGGGATCTTCAAAAAAAAAAAAAAAAAAAAGTTAGTGGAGGTGGCTAAATTACACCGTTTGGGATTTTAGTTAGTAAAATGTATGGCTGAACGGTGTGATGTTCTCTTCATTCAGTAACTTTACTAGAAATCTGTGTTGTAGCAAGAGCTGCAAGAGAAAGCATCAAAGAAAAATCATTTATGAACACTTTAACGTTAAGACAACGCATTCAACCTGGAAAGATTATGAACAGCAAGTTGCTGGAGCCTGGGAAGACACTGGGGAGAAGCACAAGTCTTCTTTGTCTATTTTTATGCCCGTCCCTAGACAAGGAAGGCTTGCTACTGGATTAGTTCTGTCTTCAATTTGATCCAGCGTAGCTGTTCTGCTCTCACCTTTGCTGCTGTGCTAAACCCAGTGAGCAGCAGAGGGTCGTTGTTTGCAAAGTTTTCTTCCTTTTGTGGCTGGCATTCCGAATTCTGACGTAACAGTGAGAGACTTTTTAAAAATGGTTCCTTTTGCTCTTTTTCCCTTTGGAAAACTGTGAGCAGAGGTCAGCCGTGGAGCTCTCTCCAGGAAGCTGTGAGGATGCAGAAGAGGAGTAGGATGCAAAGCCTCCAGTAGGAGGTCCTGAGGTACAGCTGCAGGAGAACACCATTCCCGTTCAGTGAC
Source organism: Netta rufina (assembly GCF_964035555.1). NCBI lineage: Eukaryota > Metazoa > Chordata > Aves > Anseriformes > Anatidae > Netta > Netta rufina. Next base: position 22,260,023 of record NC_140132.1, on the reverse strand, counting down.
CAAGGGAGAGAACTTCAAATATCGTCAGCCACTGACTCACTAAAGATTCATACGCAAGGTGAAACTCATGAGCAGTATTCAGGGCCAGTTTGCTGCTCCTAGCTGGCAGGTTAGCTGCCTGGTGCTTTTATTTCCGAAGCTTTAAGTACACGTTGTGCTTAGGAATTGTCAAGTCCCCAGTTTGGCTGTGCAGAGGCGCTCTCATGCTGCCATCTGAGTCTGTGGCGTTGCACAGCCCTTTGATGAGACTGCACTGACCACGGAGAAACCACAGGCAGTCAGAGAGGTACCTGTAGTGTTCTGCAGCAGACACTAGTGAGAAGTTAGAGAGCACTGGAGACCTCTTGTTGTTTGAGAGGCAAGGAAGCAGGTGATTTACTGGCTGATCATCTCAGATACTTAGAATTCTGAATAAACATGACCAGCACAAAGTCTGAAAAAGTAGTAGTAGCTTTCAGAAAGTAATGGGGAGGGAGGGGAAATGGCATTATTAAAACCATGAATTATTCCCTTTTGTTTTCAAATGGTAATATGCCAGAAATGGCCTGTTGTGCGCTGTGCTGCTGGCACGTTACACCTCAGCGGGCTGAACGCCGGATGCTACGAGATGTTGTTTGTAAGACCTACTAGAAGAGACACTCGAGCCTTGGCCAGGTAATGGATTGGAAAGCTTGCTTACGTAAATCCAGAGAGTACAAGAGGTTTGTTTTTTTACCAGGGGAGAAGCCATACAAATGTGAGCTGTGCGACAAAGGCTTTGCCCAGAAGTGCCAGTTGGTGTTCCACAGCCGCATGCACCACGGCGAAGAGAAGCCGTACAAGTGCGACGTGTGCAACCTGCAGTTCGCGACTTCGAGCAACCTGAAGATTCACGCCAGGTAGGGAGAAGTGAGACCCTGCAGATGTTTATCCACGTGTTTATTTAAACAGAATAATTTTCTGTGCTGTGAGCAGGACTTACACAGTCACATAATTTGATCGTTTCTTAATCCTTCTGTCTTGGGTCCTGTCTCACATCACACTAACAGAATGCGTACGTCTGTGTCCTCCCTTGTTAGGGAGGGAGCAGTTTATGAATGGCACAACATACGTACTGGCATCCTTATGGCAATGACGGTTGTTTGTTTTAAACTCTTTGAAGTACCTGGAGACAAAAGCAGTCCTTGACAGGAAGTGAAACAGAACCGGTCTCCCTGCGCACAGCAGCTGGCATGTTGCATTTTCTGGCAGGAGCACAAATCACATTCCCTTGTTCAGAACCATCGTTTTATCTCTGTGCGCTGTAATGCAACACTTGCTGAGTTCTCAGGGTGAATGTTACATGCACGGGGCCCATAGTTTGATTCAGCTGCCGTGAAATCACTGATGCACAAATTCCCCAAGCAAACAGACAGTGAATTTTACTCCATGAGAAACTGCTAACTCCAAATCAGCTCCCAGTTGATGAGTTTTGTGGCTCACAGAACAGTAACACAAGGAGCTTTGGAGAAGGCAGGGGAGAGTTGAGGAAAGTCACCTAACCGTGTGTGCTGCTTCCCTTCCTGCCCTGATCACCACTGTCTGTTCTTTCGCAGGAAGCACAGTGGCGAGAAGCCCTACGTCTGCGACCGCTGTGGTCAGCGGTTTGCTCAGGCGAGCACCCTCACCTACCACGTGCGTCGCCACACAGGGGAGAAGCCCTACGTGTGTGACACCTGCGGAAAAGCCTTTGCTGTCTCAAGTTCTCTCATCACCCATTCCCGAAAACACACAGGTAAGGGGAGACAGAGGAAATCTCTGCCCTGGGATATCTGGGAGTGACTTCTGGTGTCCATCCAGCTTCTTTTTCATGTTTTTTCCCTTTGACTTCACTTTAGGGAGCTATTTCTCCCACTGGATGTTACCTCTGTTTTATTTTAACTTGTTCTATATGTGTATTATGGTTAATATAATGAAATAAACTTTGTGTTTCCTTTAGGAGAGAAGCCATATATCTGTGGCATTTGTGGAAAGAGTTTTATTTCCTCTGGAGAGCTCAATAAACATTTTCGGTCCCATACAGGTCAGTTTCCAGACAGGCTGCTTCCTGCACAATAAATAATATTCTACTTTTACCTTTTTGCCCTTAAAATATACCACATTGTGCTCTACTTGAAAGTAGCAGAGTTTCTTAATCTATGTATCTCTGTGTGAAAATAATGTAAAGAAAATATCTATGATTTTTAATTGATTTTTTAATGTTTTTTTTTATATGATTTTTTTATTATTATTTTAATGTAATTTTTCAGACTAATTTCTGTGTGTAACAGTGTAGGTGTTGATGTATGATCATGGTTTTACTTCAAACACATGGGCTTTTTGCTTTTTGCTTTGTTTTAATCTACTGTTCTGGAAAAAAAATATTCTAAATACAGACAGACAAAATACCTTACAGTTACAAACTGTATATTAAAATATAACTCTAAAATCCATTGTTCTACATCTGCAACTGTGTTTTCTTTTAATTTCAAGATTATTCTAACTGCCAAACCCATTTTTTTTTCAGGTGAAAGACCATTTATCTGCGAAATGTGTGGAAATTCTTACACTGATATAAAAAATCTTAAGAAGCACAAAACGAAAGTTCACACAGGTGAGCTCCTTGTGCAAAGAGAGGTTAAGAAACTTCATAACTGTTTTCACTTCATGTCAAATAACGTTATTGTTTTTTGTTTGTTTGTTTGTGTTTTGTTTTGTTTTTGTTTTTTTCTCGAACTGGCCTAAATTGAGAAAACTTTAATTTTAGAAATTTTTCTACATTTAGAAGATTTTTGGATGGTAGCTCACCTTAGTGCTAAAAGCATCTACTTTAGAGGTACCCAAACCTTTTAAAGCCTAAAGGATATGCTTTAAAGTAAATTCAAGACAAATTTTCAAGCAATTTGCATTGCTATAGCAAGCACATCTTGACCAACGGAAAAGTAGATTGCTGCTGACAAGAATTTCTGTATGTGAATGTTTCCTTTCTTGTCCTCGTAAATTGTGAGAGCTTTCCACATTAAGGCATGGCCCGAGTTGTAGGTAACTTTTTCTTTCATCTGAGTCTCTTTTTGGAATCTGTCCGTATTAGGGTAATAATGTGAATGAAGAAGGCATACTGGTTACAAGAATTAGTTTCCTTCTAGAAGGACCCAGTATTTTTAATGCAACAGTATAGTCAATGTTAATCCAGGTCTGAGCTGGATTAGCAATAACACAGTACCAGGCAGCCAGCAAAATGTTCTCTGCTGCAAATACTGCCCTAAAAAGACTTAAAATACATTCAAATCCTGCTCTGCATAGATTTTGACTAGGAAGAAATGTGACATATTACTTGGTTATGGTGCAAAACCCAGGACATGTTTCAGAGAACGGAACCAGTCTCTTTCAACACTGGCTCCACATACCTCATTATCTGTCCATCCTTAAGTGTATTTGTCCTAATTCCCTAGCCTCTGTCGTATGAAAAATGGAATAATCGGTGTCTGTGTATGTCTGGCCTGGCGAGGGAGAGGCTGAGAAAACAAGAGTCACATGCGGAGGCAGCTTTGAAGGTCAAAGTCTCCGTGAAGCCCCGTTTAGGAAGGTGTTAATGCAGAAGGGGGTGGAAGCAAATGTGCGGCGAGAGCAGCAGTGAGCGAGGAGAGGGCTGAGCACTATGTGGCTGTGGTTCTTAGGTTTTTGGGGATGGAAAATCTCAAGGAAACCTTCATAAGTGCATTTTCTCCAAAGCTCCTTTGTTCACTGTGTTAAGGATTTGTTATCTTCTGTACCATGCCAAGCAGAGATCAAGTTAGAATTCATCATCTGTCTATTTGTCACGTCACAGGAAGCAGAGGATGTGATTCTCAGTTTTCACACTCTGTTTACAGCTTGTTTTGGTGTCACTGCACATTGAAGGTACTGATAGCACAACTGCCCGGGCAGTCTTTGACACGCCCCGTGCTTGTTTGGGCAGTCAGTTGAAAGGGAATCTGCAGAATTTGCGTAGAAGCTTTTGAACATTCCTTCAGATGGTTTCCAAGAGACATGGCGACTTAAGAGGGATGGTATGAGACACACATGAGGATAGTTCATACGATGTCCTCAACAGGATAATCTGTAGGGAATTTGAATGTCTTGGTAAGATCTAAATAATCATTCAAGCACTTTAATTTTTCACATTGGATTTGGTCATTTTAATTCTTCCATGTAAAGACACTTGTGCTGTCTTTCCTTCTTGTTGAGTTGTGCAATCTGTAGCAAGATTTCTGGTAGCAGTTAGTCCACGTTTTCTGAGAACAAGTCTTGCTTGGTTCTTTCTAGCAGCAATTCTTGTATTATTTGCAAAATTTTCCCTTACATTAATTGCTGGGGGAATAAAATAAATGCTTGGAAAAACGTTTTTTTCTTTTTTTTCTTTTTTTTCTTTTTTTTCTTTTTTTTCTTTTTTTTCTTTTTTTTCTTTTTTTTCTTTTCCCAGGATCCGAAACTCCCCCTGATTCTAATACACTCGATAATTCTTTCAATGAACAAGAATCCATTCAGAGTCAGAAAAGTCCTTTGTCAGAGTCCATAGATGTGAAGCCCTCCGAGATGTCTTTACCGCTTCCCCTTCCCATTGGGACTGAAGACCATCAGATGCTGCTTCCTGTGACGGGCAGTCAGTCTCCTTCGTCAGAGACATTGCTAAGATCCGCTGTGACTGGATATTCAGAACCTCAGTTTATTTTCTTGCAGCAGTTATACTGACAGCGCAGAACAGAGCCACAAGGTAATCCAGCAGTGAACTCGCATACGTTTGTTAAAGATGAACATAATCAAGCAGTCACAGTTTTTGAATTGGACTTGTTCTTTTTTTTTTTTCTTCTATGTAAAAATCCTCGTAAGGCATTTCCATTGTACAGTGCTGTCTTTCCTCTTTTTTTTTTTTTTTTGGTTGAAATTGTGCTAATCTACAATCAAATCTCTATTTGTAATTAACACTGATTTCCAGGAGACAATTCCTTTTCAGCAACACCTGCCTTAAGAATTCTCTGTTAAGTATGTTAACGCATTTGTGGAGATCATTTTCTATGTTCCTGCTGATCTGAGGTGTGACAGTGTCATCTGAGCACCGGAGCAGGTTGCAAGAGAGGCCATGGAGGCTCCATCCTGGGAGACCTTTAACAGCTGCCCAGACAAGGTCCTGTGCAACCTGCTCTGGGTGTCCTGGTTTGAGCGTGGGGGTAGGACCAAAGGGTCTCCAGAGGTCCCCTCTCGCCTCAAACCATTCTGTGATTTGAGAACAAACATTTTAAGCCATATTTGATAGTTTAGGAATATCAATCCAGAGCTCTAGAGGGAAAAATCAGAATTTGACTGTGCTAACGAGCTTGTACATCTGCATTCGGAGGTGATACAGTGTACGTGGCGGAAGGCAGGGCAGTGCTCTGGCGAGGCCCTGTCAAAGAATTACTGCTGTCAGCCAGAAGCAGCCTGTCTTCAATTCAGTCTGACCAGAGGGAAAGTGAGCTTGGTGTAATGTCCCTGACAAGGCAAGTAAGGGGAGGTTCTTTAGCATGGCAAGTCAGAGGGCTCTAATGGCATAGATACTGCTGCGTATTCTTTCCAAGTCACTCTTTTTTTTTTTTTAAAGTGAATCTAGCATTGTTGTATCTTGTCCCAGATTTGTTTTTCACATCTCTGAAACATCCTGGGTTTGGCACAAACAGCAGCGTTTGCTAAACAGAAGAGCTGGAACGTGCACATTGTAGATGAGACAAAAAGACACATTGACTTAATTGTGAGGCGTGAACCATAGCTTCATAATTATCATTTCTGTGACAGTAAGTACAAAAGAAGAAACAAACACTGCCCTTCACTGTGAAAATACTAGATGAATGAATAATGCCCCCCCTGAGGGGGCATTAAGAAGAGTACAACAGAGCAGATTAATTTTTTTTCCAGGCATGGGTTTATTAGAGTATGACTGATTTATTTTAATTGAAGTATTTATGTATTGCTTTACCTCTCACATCGTTTGTCCAGTGTAACTGCACACAATTGGTATCTAGCAAGACCTTTGTAAAGGTATGTTTTACTACTAGCAATTTAAATTTTAAAAAACAACATTCATAGTGTCCTGGTAGGGTCATTAGTTAAATATTACTTGACAGTAGGAATGCTTTTATGCTCCGTTTTGCCAGTTTGTGCCATTAGCATAATGTAAGCATTATCTAAGTAATCATCAAATAGTGAGAAACAATCATATTCTGTACCAACAAGACATTTAAAGATATTATTTGTTGGTTATTTACTTGGTGCTAGCATTTTATTCCCACTGATGCCTTGTGTCTAGACACTGATAAGTCAAAGGGCATAGGAGATACCTCTTAACTGATTCTGTTCTACATGGAGTAATAATTAATCTGCACCTTAATTAAAAAGCCTTGTGAAAAACTTCTTGGAGGACTTCATTTAAAGATTCTGCAAATGGTCCCTTGACTCCTGAGCATGACTATCATTTTATTTTAATTTCTACGTGTTTATGCTTGTGAGGTAATAGATCTTTCACTTCTTTGTGTTGATCATCTTTGTAGGCTGCATGTTTAAAACCGCTCCTTGATCATATTTTACGTTTTAATTATGGCTAGTTTGATAAAAAGCTACCACGGGCAGTGTCGAGTTCCCCAGGAACATTCTTAATCTCTCACTGTCCACCAAAGCTAGTTACTACTCTATCTTCCTCACCTTTATTTTCCTTGCTTATTCATAGCACAGCATTTATGAACAGCTGATGTCCTTCATAACACTAGCAAAGGACAATAGATGAAGTTCTCAGATTTTCTTGTTTGGCATTGCCCCCCGCCTCCCCTTTTTTTCAGGTTTCTGTTGTTGATGGAGTAGATGAAAGATTCCTTAGCTTGCTGGCACTGACAAATGGCAAATTTCTTGACCCTGCGTTAACAAAAGTGAGCTGTGTAGCTTGTCCTAGGGCTCCTCTTTACTTTCTCTTTCTGAAAATAGAGCAGAAGTCTTGGGATAGACATAGACTTAGTCATGAGTGCTGAAAAAAAGAACAAAGATGTACAACTGGTACGTTTAATGTTTAACCAACTTGGGAAGATAAGCTAATGAGACTCTGCTGTTTTGTGAAGAACAGCATGTGAAGGTTAATATATCCAGGATAAAAGACAGCAAGAGAGAAATAGCGCTAGAAAAAAAAAAAAACAAAACAACACACATTCCTACATAGGAAACACATTCCATAATAATGTTAGTTTGGACTGTTTTTATATTTCTGAGATTATAGCTTAATACTGTATTCTTAGATTTTCAGACTTTTTTAAAGAACAGTACTTAGATTTATACAGGATTTGTTTAGATATTTAAAAACAGTAACGCTTTCTTTATTAGTCATTTAGTTTTCTTTATAGACAAGAAGATAATCATTATTTTTTACAAGACAACAATTTTAACCTTTCTTAGTAGAACACACAGGCTTGTAGTTTTGTCTTGGAGCAATAATTTAGTGACCTGCACTCTTCAGTTCTCATCTGAGAGTCTCAATCCTTACCCTCATCTCTCGTGAAGATATCTCAGCTGCTGAGGTATGATCTCTATTAACTGTATTCATTTACTAGAATATAGATTTTAAGTATATATAGATATTAAATATATATATATTAAATTTGTAGGAATGTTCATGCTGAGTGCTGTAAGGCCTGAAGAAGCAGGTCTGCACTGTACCTTTTGCTGATAGATGCATGGAAATCAGCTGCACATTAAATCATAGGCTTAAGGATTCCAAGTTCTTTTTGGAGGTGCAAGGTTTCTAACAGTATTGGTAATTTCTTTAAGGGGTTAATAGAAAGCATGGAATTGTTTTTTATGGAGAATTTTCAATCTTGAAAACTACTTGCAAAACGAAATAGGACATATTAATAATTCCATTAACAGTAATTTAGAGAGAATGCCATGATTTATCTCAGCAACACCATTGTTTCAGTACTGTTTCAGTCAATTTTGCACTGAAGTGGGTGCAAGTTTTGCCTGAATAGATTATCTACATCTCTAAGTTTCTGAATTGGCTGTTTTGAAATATTTGTGTTAGAATAACTCCTTGTATGGCACTTACATCTGAATTTGTGTCTATATGTGGGCACAAAGCATGACAACTTTCCTAAAATCATGTATTTCAAGAAAATTGAATACGGACAAGTCCCATGTCAAGGACATCAGGGCTGTGATCTTGGAGAGGCTGTCAATAAGCCTTGCAGAATTAAGATAAAGACTAATGACTGATTTTGGGTTAAATTATTTTTAAAGTATCTTTCATGTATATACATTTTCTCCTCTGTTATTTGTATATAGCTCAACTCTCAATTTTATAATCACCTGGGAAGGGAGTTGTACATATTCAGCCTGAAGTGTTTTATGTTAGACTTTAATAAACTTGTTTTGTATTTTTCCCTCACCTTGTGTGTGCTATTTATAACTGCAAGGGGAAACAACAAGAGGCGGAGGGAAGCAGTCTAACATAACCACCACTAAAGCACCCTGTCAGAAAGACACAAGGTTGCCCTTGTTGCAGCAAGGATTAGTGCATTTTCTTGGCAACAAAAACACACGATTTTTCTGATAGAAAATATTTTGGATCTGTTCCAACCAAATTAAACAAGAACTTCATTCTAACTGCAATCTCATGTGATCACTCTAACATTAGTACTTTTTTTCTCCCCCACCCTCATTTTGAGAGATAGGGGATTTTTTTTTTCCCTGAGTGCTTTGGAGGCGTACTTTATCAGTTCAAAGAGATATTCAGTGGATTTATTGATCAGAATTTATTTTTACTCAATTATTTAATTTTACAGGAGGTGATAGAGTGGCTAGAGTATGCAGTAGGACTTAGCTGACCTGCACTATACCACTGGCCTGCTGGCTTAGTCATTTTCCTTCCTTTCAGAGTGTGAGACCAACACGCTGCCTTTCTGAAAGGTACTCTGAGTTCTGACAGCTGCAAAAACTTGCTTGCAGAACAGGATTATGCTTGTTTTAGTACTACAACAGCATGGCAAGAATTTCTAGCCTATGTGATTTCTCTCATTCAAGAGAGCACAAGGAGGTGTCTTCAAGAATTTCAAGGTTTGGGTTTCAGAGAAAGGAAAGCAGTGTCTTTGGCATAGGCCTCTTTAAACAATACTTTTTTTTCTTGGTATAAGTAGTAGTTGTAGCTTACAGGAATCTGTTTATACAAAATTCAGTAAGAATGACACTGCAGCCCTTTCTTATGATCAATTCTTATTGATCTCATCGATAATGCAGAGTGCTCCTGTTGTTAAGTAAAGGTTCACATGGAGTAAAAACATTTCAAAAAATACGCTAGCATTTTTGAACTTGATGCCATTATGCTGTTAATGTTGTGTATAACAGCATTGCTATCTTGAAACTGACTTCATAGCTTTGATTGTTACTGCAGCAGTGTAACAAGATTTAACAAATTTAAGACTTAACTTTCAGGCAATGAAGTTGTCCCGTACATGAAGTAAAGGCTAAGGGAAAGACAGATAGAGGGAAAAGTGATACCTCAATTTGAATGTTGCAGTGGTCTTTCTGGCAAGAAATTCTCTGATCAGTGGATCAGCACTAAGAATAGTTGCTTTAGAGTGTCATAGTACAACCTGCAATGCTCTAAAGAGGCAACATGCAGAAAAACAATGTTTGCTAATGCAAGCCAATATTACAGCTCATCTACTTTAAAAAAAAAAAAAAAAAAATCAATGATGTTAGTATGCAGGTCCCTCTCAAACAGTTACATTCTTTGTACCTTCAACTGCTGTTTTTGTTGTTCTCTCCTTCCTGTGCAATAACAGCTAAAAAACAAGCGTCTGTCTAGGACAGTCTTCTCACACGGTGACCAGAGACCAAATTTGTGCTAACCAAGATGGTCACAGGTTAAGGTGTCCATATGCAGGCCAGAAAGGTAAATGCATTTCCATTCTCCTGTTCTGCACTCGCTTTTTGAGTATTACATCTGTTAAGCTGTTCTATGCCGAGCACACAGGGGTACTCCTGGTCAGGAGGGTGAAGAAAACTTGCTCAGGTTTTAAACACTGGTGCTAGCAAGCAAGCAGGTTGAGGGAGCAGAGACAGAGGTAAGTCCACTGAGCAGGTAGGTTTGGTTTTGAGCAGGTAGGTTTGTTTTACTACACAGGAGTTGATTGACAAGGAGGTCTAAGTCCTCTGCTGACACTAAGCAATTTTTGGACCAACAAAGCCCAGCTAATTTATGTTCTAAATATTAAAACAAACAACAAATAGCTACCGATACCACCTCAGTTGTTTCAGATTGATAAACCGTATCCATACACCTCTCTGTTTCTACACTACCACTGTGGTAATACACATCACTGCTTTTTAAGTACACTGTTGAAATTACTTCCCTATCTTTTTCTTTTCACTTCCATTTTACAGGTCTTTTGCCTGTGTGCACATGAGTTTACGGATTATTTTGTTACCTACAGTTCACATTAGTTTGTGTGATTTTTTATTTTTTTTTTTAAATCAGGCACATTTAGATCTGCAGAAAATTGCATTTGTGAAAACCTTTGAGCAACCCTGTCATATTTGGGTCATTTTTTGGTTTAGACTTGACAAGATTTGTGCTCCTACAGGTATAAGCAGAATGGATGGAAAAAGGAAACAATCTGAGTGATTCCCAAACTTTTAAGCAGCTTGTATCCAAAGCATTAAACAAATTTTAACTACCTTTATATGCATATGTTGTGTTATTTATATGTCAGAATTGCCACAGCTATAATGAGGGAAGTGCTTTCAGTTTAAGAGACAGGAAGAAATAACACCAAGTTCAGTGGTGTTTTTCATTTGGAAGTTAAGAACTACATACAGCAAGTTAATCAAAATGCCATTTATATATCTGTGAACTAGGTTTACTAGCTTTTAAATTCATGCATTCTTGTGGCTAAGAGCTTAAATACACTTAACTTGGTTTAAAAAAAAAGTACTCCTGGATAAAGAACACAAGCATGCCATTTTTAAGTAAAAGGAGAGCGTACAGAGCAGTGGCAACAACTGCATTTACTCCAGCCTCTTTTAGCTTCAATAGGAATCTTGTTCTACCACATATCTGATTTGCTCTCAAGCAAAGCTGCTGCCCAGAGGCAGTCCTAGGTGGAAGCTTTTATCAGTTCTGTCTGCCTGGCTGGCCTCCAGCCTGCAGAGACAAAACAACACAACCTGCAGGCTCTGCCTGCTACAGGGAAGCCTGACTGCAGCCCAGGAAGGGCAATGGAACTACATCTAACTACAGTAAGGCAAGGGAAGCATGGAATCACAGAACCATTAAGGTTGGAAAAGACCTCCAACCATCCCCCTACCACCAGTATCACCCACGAAGCAATGTCCCTACAGGAGATGCATGCGCAACAGAAATGACTAGCAGAATTAATGCATTTTCATATTAATAGGCTTTTAATAGATTGGGCACTATTTAGTAACAAATTTTATGGCTACTGGTTCAACATGTCATCTCTAATACCACTTCCAAGTGTTTCTAGACTCCTAGACTAGATACCCTGAAGAAACAACCTGCAGTAAGTATGATGTCATCCATTTCACTAGAAGCCAGGTGGAAAAACTTGAAGCATTTATGGCTTCAGGCTATTCCTACCTTACAAGTATTCCGAAACAGCTCCAACTGCCAGGCTGGCGTTAGCAGCTTTGTTCATTACCTCCCCATAACTGGGTGTCCAGTAGTAATGCTTCTTCAGGCCATGGGAGAGCTCTGCAAGGTAAATGTGCCCATCCACTTCATAGGGTTCCACATCTGTACAATCAGGTTTCAAGCGGCCAGTCTGAATTAATTCTGAAAATGCCTGTCATTAATAAAAACAAAAATCTGACATATAATACAATACTTTGGCTGCAAGGAAGGATCTAGAAAACATAACACAATAGGCAAGTACTTGGTCATTTCAGTATGCTGATGACAGGTGACTTGCTACAGTAGCACCATAATATAAGTATTTTTTTAAGAAGTAAATCAAGCATCTTGTTCACTAAGTGCTGTGGTCTTCCAGTGACTGTGAAAACCAGTTTAGAAAAAAAAGAAAACCCTCAGAAGGGTTCAGAAGTAAACACTTACCATACAGGTGGCGTCATCAAGTTTGTTCCCCCAGATATAAATGTAGGAAAGTTCCATGTTTGTTTTCATTGCTTGTGAAAGAGCTACGAGCCCTTCACCACCTATATTGTTGCTTACTACTGATAACCTAATAAACAGAGAAAATAGTTATGCAAAGGTGCCACACCACTCCATTCCCATATCTTAGTTAAAAATATTTTTTTACTGAGTTATATTATTATAGATTTTATATAGTTATATGGGTATCGAAATTGTATACTTGATATTAATAAAATGCAGTGAGATATGTGAGATATTTGTATTAGGTCCAGTCCTATTATAAAACCTTCTTCAGGTTGCTAGAGGCAGCTTGGGCCATGGAATTGTGCTATTTCTCAAGGCACTTCTGTGACTCGCGCAGCCAGGTTGCTCACTTCAGTTCTCCAGCATCAGTGACTTATTGTGCGGTGGCCACATCTCATCTGTAGTCTGCTTTGAAGCCCAGGCCTTGGCACAGAGCCAGGCTAAGCTTTGATCTTTGCGGACTGGCAGTTATTTTTATGTTAGCGAACCTGGAAGGCTTTCAGAGGCACCTAGCAGCCACCACCTCCTCAGTCTGCTACTTAAAACTAATGGCTTCAGGTAACACCTTTGATCAGCTTTTACATCCTGCCGGCAAGGTTTAATGCGGGCTACAAAATACACCCTGATGGAGAGATTACAGCTCTTTTGGGTTCACCCGGAAGCTAACTTCAACAGAGGATTTTCTTATCTGTTGAAGATCAGAATCAACAAATATAGAGCCTTATCCCTGCACGGAATCTGATTATCTTAAAATTCTGAAGCCCTACAGATGCTGTTGTGTTTACGCTTGCACACCACAGGGACCTATGCAAGAAGAACAAAGCAGATCCCATAGCCTCCCTCATCTCCTCACAATGACTAGAAGCTGTGAATCACATGAAGGATGATGAGACCCTCTACAAAACCCATCTAAGCTTCAACCCAAAACCAAAGATAGAAGAAAAGCATGTATCAGGCTATGCAGCAATGGATCCAAGATGAACAAAACAAGTACAGGCACAGAAGGCAAACATGAAGTGTCAGCACTTTGGCCTGCATGGCATTTCTTGGCCTGGCATTTTACTCCTATCATTTATGTGAAGCTACAGGGGGCTGCATTCAGTTATCCAAACACAAGCCTCTCGTGCCATGTAGGACACATCAGTATGCCCTGCCCAGCCTCCAGCTGCAGGTCTCCAAAAGAACCCGTGTGGCTTCCCTGCAGCATCCTACAGATCTCTCACAGGCCTCAGGGCACCTCAAATGGCCAGGACACCTATGCTTAGGCAAATGAATCCCACACAATCTGGTGCTCACATTTTTTCCTTCTCAGCTGGACTAAAAGATTTGGAACTTCCTGACTTTTCTGTTTTGACTGGTAGCATAAAAACACAAAATTTTCCTGTCAGTTCAGCCACTGCAAAGACTGAGCTCCTTTTACCCTGAGTGGTTATGCCTGCAGCCCCTGGGGGAAGTTACGTGAATACTAACGCCTGAAGAGTCCTGTTGTGCAAAGCCAAAGCTTCACTCAAGTAGATGGCTCCGTCATCTTCTATTCGGTTTGAGTTAAGATCTAGTATTTCCAGGGTTTGGTTCCGTTTTAGTAGTTCTCCCAAAAATTTCACATCATCACGAGTTATCTTATTACTGAAAGAGATTATGCATATATATTTTTTTAAAAGAACACTAAGAAAATGAGTGTCTAATGTTAATCAAGGTTATGTCACATAGTAACTCTTACCAGCTAAGATCAAGGTATCTCAGACTGCAGTTTTCATACAATGCCTCACACAGCCGCTCTACACCAAAGCTTTTAATTTCGTGCTTGCACAAATGTAGTTCCACAAGAGAAGAGTTATTTTTCAACATTGAAGCTATGTGGACTGTGGTCTCTTCCTAGAAGTACACACCAAGTTTTATTAAACTCTATTTTAGAATAAGATATGGTCTTGCTTCAGTAAGAGAGATGCACAACAGCAAAACTTTTTCATCAGTAGCATTCTATTTTGTATATTACAACTTCATATTGAAAATAGCAAGGAAACAATGTATTATAAGAACTCAAAAAAGATGAAAAAATAACAAAAAGTATTTGCAGACTTACAGTACTATATACATCCCTACAACTATAATGATTCAAACATTGATGCCCCTGATATCTGATCAATTTCCCTCCCAGACACTGCTTTTAAAAAACTATGTTTGAGTCAGCCCTCGCTAACATCAACAACATTTTGTCATGACACTCTTATTTCATGGAAAGAGACAGAATTGCTGAGGGGAAAGATAAGCCCTGTCACTGTAAGGCACAGTAAATTCATTTTGAAATTGTCACGTTTAGTTACAAAAGCAACCAAGTGAAATCTCTGAGTCAAAAATAAGGGAGCAATCCAGAGGCCTCAGAAGATGATGGGGTTGAAGGTTGGAACAATGGCAAATAGGAACTCTCACAGATGCAGACTAGGCCTTTACTTTCAATACCAGTAGTTTAAATTTATTTGTAAGTATGTACTTAAGCAGATCAAACCCCTTACCCTCCCCTACTTCTTAGTAGAAAAGAAATAACTATAATTTGTTCAAACTTTTAAAGTCACCTTTGGGATATGGAAAGATCTGGCTCTCGTGACAGTTTAGTTACATTATCTTGCCATCAGGAAAATGGGATACACATCACAGGCACCTGAAAACTGCTGCCAGCCTGGCAGAACCAGCTCTGTGGCCAAGACTTAGCAGGACCAGCAGCCATTCACAGCAGTTGCATGCCTGCAGGTGAAAGCCTACAAGGATGCAACAGAAGCCGCATGCCTGCAGGTGAAAGCCCACACCTCTGCGCCCAAGTACCCATCCAGTGGCCTGTGGTGCTGCCCCCAGCAAACACAGCCTTACTGATTCTCTTTTCCGCACCCAATTGTTTTGGCAGGTCTGTGTCTTTGTTTTGGATCGCAGATGCATCGTAGGTTTTACATTGAGGTTCATTCACTTGTTAAATTCAAGCTTCAAGTTCACATAGTGAAACAACGAAACCACACAGCACAGTGAATGTGGCATATTGTTAAAGTATGCCTTTCTTCCTTAGGCTGCAGCCTCTGGCAATTGCCCATGTATCACACTGCTCAGATAAAAAGCAGCCTTTTGTTCTTCCCCTTAGATTCTGCTAAACAGCTTTTATCTCTTCGGTTTGCTGAATGATGCATAAAACTCCCCATGCGCTGGCAGCAGAAGGAATACCCAGTTCCGTAGTACCGAGTCATCTCCATCAGCCCTTTGTTTAACAAAGGCGTACGTACCAAGAAAGACATTTAAGATGAAAAAAAATTAGCCTCCTAGTTAAACAAGGGTGGCTTGTGAGGGCACAAAACTTGTGGCAGAAGAAAATAATAATGAAAATCTACATGCATTTTTTTTTTTTTAATTATTATGTCACTTTGTAAGAAAACCCAGAGTCCTGTAGTCTAGATTTCCATAAATACATCAGCATTGACTTTACTTATGCTTCTCTCTGACTGAGCTGGCACTGCAGTCTACCAACATACCTCTTGGCTGTATAGTAAAGGACGATTTAGGTTTATTGCTTTGACTGATTTGTTCTGAGTCAGGGCTGTTGCTATTGCTATCAGACACTGCGTACCCTGCAAATGGAAAAACAAAACAAAACAAAACAAACAACCTTTAGATAAACCTGTCCGATGTATAGATCAAGCTACTACATTACCATGACTTATTAAAATTGATTGTCAGAAGATCAAAAACACCGAATAGGCTCTGCTTGGAAATACTGTTATTTCTGCCTCCCTGTACCTTGGAGAAATGTAAGTGCTGTAGGCGAGTGCTTACAGGCACCGATGCCAACTCCCCGTGGAATAACAGAATGGAATTAAACTAAGAACTACAAATGACCAGGAAATTTGGCAAGTCAGAAAATAAAAAGCAAGAATAACGCATCTCAGCGAGATCTTTGTCTATGTAATTAATCCCATACTTCATTTTTCCCCAATTTATGAAGCAAAATATAGCCTGTGTGTGTGTTCCCCAAGGTCTTCAGTAAAAGTCTTAGCTAACATTTATCCACTAGATAAATGCATGCTAAAAGTGAATTAATGTGGTATAGAGCAGTCAGAGTCTAGAATACAGGCCAATGTGGATTTCTGTATTTCCTTGGTTTGGTCACTACCTCACATTTCTGCTCCTTTCCAATTAGGCTGGTGTACACCTGAAGCTATTTCATTTTAAAACAACTCCGTCAGCTTCCTACCAAGCATAAACATACTAAGTGTTTAAATAAATCTTACTCCAGCAACACTTTCCTTGTTTATGTATTCATAACCTCCACAGTTTCTGGAAGGTATTCATTCCCCCTTCTAGTGTGGGAGCAAATTCTGCAATTCCAGGAAACAAACATAATAAAGTTTTGCTTCTGACCTCCAGGTGACAGCCACAACTGTTACGTTACAGTGCAGCTTACTCTGTATGCCCAACCTACACTTAGCCTGAGAAGTGAGCAGCTTTAACAGGAGGCTGAGAGCAGCCCATCGCAATTTCACTTCTAGCTTGGCCAGAGCATTCTCCTGCCAGCAGGGACACAGCACCAAGTTCTCCTAGGCAGGGAGAAGAACCATGGCCACCTTGCAGCCCCCCTGAGGCTACCTCACAAGGACACACCACCTGGAGGACGTTCACTGCTCCGCTTGCAACCTGCTGCTATAACTCCACAGGTGTTTAAAGCCATCCGTGGTTTTCACTGGCTAGAGCAGGAAGCTCTCTGTGTAGTGCTTTGACCTGTCCCTACCTTCCTGACTTTCCCAGTGCAGTTTGGGGGAGCCTCAGCACCCACCCAGGGGGCAGCAAGTTACCTGAGATCAAATTAGGGGCCTTCCTACTCAATTCAGCACTGCCATGCCTAAATCCTTTATGAGTCGAGCTCTAACAGGAGCAACAGAGCTATGGAAAGGGTGACTTTTGGGCTTTATAGCACTGCACACTTTAGAAGAACCCCCTTCTTCAGCATGGATCACACGGGATTTAGACAGCATAACAAATGAACAACAGAAACAATGCTGGAAAGGTGAACGCCAAGCACCTGAATTCCCAGGGACAGTGACTTGAATATATCACTGGTTGTGACTTCAGGGCTTTATGCAACACACCTTCCCAAGCACAAATTGCATTGTTATACGTTGTGTTACCTCCAGCCACCACAAAATGCAAACTCAATGGCAACAGAGGGCACTTCCTCTAAGCAAGCACTGCAGGATCTTTGTAACACTGACACATACGATGACTTTGGTAACTGCTGATAATTTTACTGGTTTACTTACCAGATCACAGTCTCCAAGATCTAACTTCTCTAAGGTGGAATTAATTTGTAGCATCGAAGCAAAGTACATTCCACCTTGGTTTTCTATTTTGTTTCCAGTCATTCTCAAATATACAAGGGCTTCATTCCTCTAGACAAAAAAAAAATAAAAAATAAAAAATAAAAAATCCTTTTCAAATGAAAAGAATAACACCTGAACAACTGTCCTTTTTCCTGTGAATCCTGCTGGTTGCCACACAGACAAAACATCCCTCTAGAATTCTGCCCAAGTGATAACACTGACTAAGCAGTTGACGCAAGCTTTCCACAGTGGAAGCACATCAAGAGTCTGGAAGCAAAGCTTAATTAACTGAAAACTTGTTTCTCCCAAGTAAGCTCACAAGCTGCACACTCATGAAAATAATCCAGGCAGATATTTCTGCATACATTGGCAAGTGAAATGCAAGTTATACCAAAACTCACTTAAACAAGAATACAATGTGCCTTTAAGAAAGCAGAAGGTTGCTTGTGTTTCTCAGAGGCTTTGAAATCAAAGCCCAGCAAAGACAATCAATTTCAGTAAGACTTTTTTACGCAGTCGAATCAATGCATCAGTCTTTGTAGGACTGCCAGTAGAAAGTTCTGATCAGAGGTTGAGAGAAGTCAGCAGCTCTCCCCCACTTTCCATAGAATTTCAGTGGATACAAAACACCTTTTAAATGGATGAAGTCCTAAGTGCAATGCAGAGCAGTTTTCTATTTTTAATTCCTCAGTATCACTGTACTCTTTACCAGAGGTTATAATTCAGTAAGAGATTACAAAACAAGTAGTTCTGTGAGCAGAAGATATAACGAAACCTGGTTTCATATGGCTTTTACATCTTCCACATGTCCCTGGTCCCCTTTCCCCAAGTGCAGTGCCTCCCTACAGCATCTCCTTCCTTTTTCCTCTCCCTTCACCCATGGGGAGTCCAGATCAGGTCCTGCCACCTGCCTGCAGGACAAGCTCAGCAAATGCTGCTGTGGGGCTGCACAAATAGCTTTGGGGGATGCTGGCAAGCCCGATGTTGTACAGCTCTACCGTACAACCTTAGTGTTGTGGAGGCCTCCCAGATTTAGCTGAAATTAGTTCAAAGACTATGAAGGAGGAAGAAAGAGCCCATGAGAGTCTTGTTTCATAAACACGAGTCATACATGCAAGCCTCATTTCCTTGAGGAAACCACGTTAAAAACAACTAACATGTTTTTGTGCTGTTGCTGTGAGGCAAAGCTTTGAAAATACGTCTCAGACATCTTGATTTGAGACAAGCATTGACATCAAGGTACGGGCAAACTTAATACAAAAATAATTAAAAAAAAAGCTCAAAGGAAAATATTGATGGCATTATACAACTTGGAGCATAGCATAGCATTTTTCACACAAAAATCCAGAGCGATAGTTGTGATAATTAAGTATTAATGGCAGCACAGCGCAACTTTCTCTTGCGTGAAATCTGATTTCTGAAGGCTGCCTTGGGAAAACAAGCAATCCCTGTGTTACAGCAAAATGCTGAATGGGCTGAAGACAGAGGGCCCTTTCAGCCAACTTTGATGTTGGCAGGACAACTAGTACTGTTCATCAAAAGCAAGAAAATATCAAACTGGATGCCAGCATCTAAAATCTCTCAGACTAATACTCACATGGAGGGCTTTTGCTATCAGCTCTGCTCCACTTGTGCCAATATCATTAAACATCAGGTTAAGGTACTGCAGAGTTGAGTTTTCCTTAGGAACAAATACAGCAGAAAGCAATGAGACTTCTTCTCTAGAGCATGCCTGAATTTTTCAAAAAAGGAGATGTGTCATACACATACCTACAACCTCCATCCTGCACTTTATAGACAGAACCTGATTTGGAGAAGTGGTTTGAGAATGCCAAAGTACATCAAATGAGGGAAAGAGAAAAACATGCAGTGTGTAAATCCTCATGGGGCTTACAATAGCCACCTAGGAACCCATATGACCAAACAAGACAGGTGGTTAAGCTCACATGTAGAACTCCAGGTAATTTGTGAACTTGAAGGCACTCCCCTGAGCTCTAGAAATACAGTCACAGAGTGGAAACTCACCACTTTCAGTCTGTATTTCAAGTGTTAACAATGACAGAAAGGAAGCGTTAAAGGTTCCTATGTTTAGAACCACAGAAAGGCTAATAGAAAGGATAAAGTATCCAAAAAAAGGGCCCTGGCACACTTGACACTACCATTACATCCTTTGTTTAACTGAATGTAAGTTTAAAAGCCTTCTGGTTTATTCCACCATTCCTTTTTCACAACACCCTAGATAAATATCAAAACTCTTTTGCTCTCAGAAATTAAAAATCTCCCCCAGAGAATGCAATCTGAGATTCTAGTGGGATGGATTTGGATACAAAAATCAAAATCAGAGGAATTCTGCCAAACCAATGCATTCTTGTCTCAAATACATCACAGAAATATTAACATAGCCAAATAAATCATATTGCTGAAACATAAACATCATTTTGGCACCTGGAGGAGTGTTGCCATGTGCTTTGCTCCAACATCAGTCAATACATTATACCTAAGATCCAAACCTGAAAAAGATGAAGAATGAGACAAATGTATACCTACAATTAATTGATCTATGAACAAAAAGAAACAAAGATGAACTAAGGCTGAAATCAAGACTGCTTATGTTTTATATTTCTTATTTTTTTATATGATGTTTAGCTGCCCATTGATGTTGAACCACCACGATATTAGCACATCAAACACAGAAAGAAAAAACTCACCTGTGACAAATATAGAGCTGTTCAAGACAAAGGCAAGAACTTGAAGATCTTCATCTGTAACTCTCTGCACAGGCACTAAATGATTATTTCCAGCTATTTTTAATGTGATCCCTTTTATCTGTTTCCTGTAACACAAAAACATAAGAACGTCAGGAGAAAGAAAGTGATACAGAAAAACGTGTTCTCCCTCCATATAAGAAGTGTATCTACGTGCGACCTCACTGGTGCTCTTGCTGCTATAGCTAACTGTGGTAGTACCATAACAGACAGTATGATTCACCCTGTACCTAAGCTCTATCCATTTTGATACTCTCAAGACACAGCATAGCTGTAAGACCACACATACACAGAGAGCAGGAAACAGCAAGATAAGGAGAGGGCAGATGAAAATAAAGAAGCTGTCCTGGAGCTTACCTTATCATCTCCTTGCTACCTTTCTTTTATCTACTCTATCCCACTCCCAAAATAAAAAGCTAACACAAACCACTACTTTACCCTGTCTTCTCTTGGGTTCTCTCTCTAAATGAGAATTAATCCTGCTCCTAGGAGCACCCATGAAAGGAAGCCCTATTTTGCCATGCAAGGAGAGACAGTTTGGGTGGTTAATACCTTGTCAGGACTCAGAGACAGTTCAGGAAAGCATTACCAGCTGGAAGCTAACTGGATGCAGCTGAGGCTTTTTAAACAGGAGCAAGGCACAACGGAGTTAGAATGACTACAGACACTGGGCTTGGCTTCTTTAAGGGATGTAAAGTCACCATTCTGTACCTTTTTCACCTTTGATACTACTGCTTGTAAAGCTGTCCAGAAGCGATATACAGCTACAAACTTCTGAAATATGATTTCAAGATGAGTCAACCCAAAACTTCTGCAGTAAATGCTAAGCGTGATCTGTGTTTAAGCCTGAAACTGCATAAACTTTCTCACTGTTCAATTCCTTGTCCCGCTTCTTGTTTAAGGAGTTCAGAAGAATCTGAAAAATGCTGTTTGTTATTTCCTTACATGTTATCACTTTTATCAGCTTCTTGAAGCACATGAGCAATGAAAGGGTTTTCAGGTTGGCTCAGGTTTTGGCAAGCCTGCAAATACTGCTGGTGAAGGTCTGGAAGAACTGACATGACAGTGCTTGAAAACAAAACAAACTGTTATTGCATCGTTACAGCAGCCTAGCAACATCTCCATGGACGCAAGTTCTGTTGTGCTGGGAGATATATAACAATAAAAATGGGCTTGGGCTGAAAAGGGTTACCATTATTCAAATGTTATACAGGAATAACAGATAGATACAGAGGGAGGGGGGAAAAAAAGGAAAAAAAATGTGGAATTGTGTATATATTCCTGATCTGCCACCACAGAGGATCTGAGCCTTTAGACATAATATTCATATAGATAGATCCATTCTCCTTGTAAAAAGGACTGTTCCCTGCAGTTTGTGATTAAATCTAATCCACCATGTTGCAGTTACCTGAGACAATCAGCCCAAAAGAGGACTGAAGGTGGGAAGCTTTGGGAGGAGTCTCAGCCTCAGTGAGAGCAGCAAAGCTGCAAGGCCCGGAGCAAACTGCCCTCCTGCCCCCAGTGTCTTGGGATCTGGATACAAAAGCTGCAGCTTTGAAAGGGGCCTGGGGTGCATGTGGCAGCTACAGGAGGCACCTTTCGGCTCGGGTGTGCCACCTGAACAGCAGGCTCACACCGAGCACCACAGCAAGCACATCCCCATGGCCGCTGCTTCCCAGGGCCTGCCATTGCTCCCGGCTCCTCAGCACCCTCCCCGTGCACACCCGTACCGTGGGCTGGGCCCGTTACCACACAGCCGATATCCAAGGGAGCGTCCGTGCCTGCTTTTCGGGGGGCAGCCTCAGCCTGACCATGGGTGAGAGGCGCAGGAGGAGGCAACAGCCCCCGGTGTCCCCTCAGGGCTCTGGCAGCAGTCCCAGCCACGCAGGGAGAGGTCTGAAGGCCGGGCAGAGGCAGCGTCACCGTCACACACTGCCCGTCACACCAGGCTCGCTTAGTCCCAGAATATGTTAGTCAGTGGCATGCCTGTGTAGCTCTGAGGAGCCTTGGCACGAGTTAGCGTAGCTATGGGGATTAGCAGTTACTTGGGAGGTGCCCCAGCCCCTCCTTTTCACTGAGGGGATCCTTCCTCTGACCCCCATAAAACCCAGGGCTGGGCTGGGATCACGCTCTCTCCTCACCACACAAGATGCAGGGCTCACTCCAGAATGCTGAATTCAGAGCTAATAAAAAAGAAAATGCCCTTATACAATGGCTGTGTGAAACTGCAGAGCTTAGCATGGGTCTCCCCCACCTCGTTGTTTCAGTTCTTTCTCCTTGTTCTGGTGACCTGGGGAAAGCACCTGGGGGAACATGAAGGCCTCAGGTAGGAGGTGACTGATGGCTGCCTCCTGACTTCAGCCTTTCCCTCCTCTCTTTCAGCTTGTCTTAAATGTCAGCCAAAAGGTGTCCTCCACCCACTCCTGTCGACACAGCCAGGTGGTTGCTCCTTTCAACCACCTTACTCTTTCACAGTCCAAATACTGCAATTTAAAGGTTATCAGATATCAGGCTTACCGGTGTCTCTCCAGCTCAGAAACTGCCGAGTGTTATAAAAGAAGGTACCACCTTTTTATAGGAAGGCTCTTGTCAGCTTTACAGTCAGCATAGCTAAAGACAGAACTCAGCACTTTTAAATTAAGAACCAAGGAAGATGCTTCCTCCAGCCCCACTGACTTCACAAAGGTCACCCTCTGATCCCCCTGTTGGGGCACGTCGGGACGCTGGGTTCCAAGTCACAGTCCTGCTGTACACACATCCCCTCCATGTCAAGGAATGTAAGCAGGTTTTTTTTTTGAGTGGTACAGCCATGATCAGAACCTGTCCCTAAATGCTAAATTCTTCCAGTCTTTATTTAGTGCAAGAAGGTGTTTGAGTACTGCTGATTTTTTTTTTTTTTTCTCTTCTGAAATTAAAAATAAGGAGCACAGATGGTTGAGTCTCAGGAGAACGTGGATGCCAGCACAAGGGACATTCATTACCCTAAAGATGAACCTGTCTGCTCTGAGGATGACCTTGTTCAGACTGCACAAGAAATAACAGAGAATGAAGCTCCGGACAACGAAGCTCCAGAGAACGAAGCTCTGGAGAACAAAGCTCCGGAGAACGAAGCTCTTTTTCCCCCATACATCACAGACAGGATATTTTTTATTGATTTGTCCAATAAGCAACTGCAAACCATTTCACCAGAGGTCTTCAGTCTAGAGTGTCTGGAGGAGCTGCACGTAGAAAAGAACCTAATTGTGAGCATCCCCAAAGCCATAAATCGCCTGAGGAACATGAAGGTTCTCTACTTGAATCAGAATCACATACAGGACATATGCGAAGAACTGGGGGAGCTGAAACATCTTCTGAGCTTAGATTTAAGTAACAATCCCCTCTCTTACAGTTCACTGCTGGTTATCAGCAACTTGCAGTCCCTTCGTAAGCTCAGGCTCTACAAAACAAACTTGCAGGAAATCCCAGTGCAGATCTGCAACTACCTCCACCATGTTGAACTGCTTGGCCTTTCTGATAACAAACTACAGAGTCTGCCTAAAGAAATAGCGAACCTGACAAAACTCAAGGAAATTTACCTCAAAAAAAATAGATTCAAAATTTTCCCTGTTGAGGTTTGTCAGATTGCTAACTTAGAAATAATAGATCTGGAAGAAAATCTAATCCGTCTCATCCCACGAGAGGTAGGTTTGTTGACAAACTTAGTTAAGCTATTTTTAGCTTTTAATAAGTTATCCTCCATTCCTCCTACACTGCAACACTGCCAGAAGTTGGCTGTGCTGGATCTGTCTTGCAATCTCCTGCGCAAGCTTCCCCGAGGTTTGAAGAAGCTCACAGAAATGATAGATCTCAAATTGTCTGGTAACAGCCTGAAGAAGTTCCCATACCAGACACGCTTCTGGACATCGCTTTCCCGTGTTTATCTGAGGAACACTGGACTGCACAAAGTACCCATCTCCTTCACCAGATTAACCAGTGTCAGGGTACTAGATCTGAGTGAAAATTGCTTTGATGAAATTCCTAAAGGAATATGCACTATGAAAAGCCTGGAAGTATTGGCTCTGGATGACAATCAAATACAGCAGGTATTTGTTTCTTTGTTTCTGTTTTTATTTTATTGAAAACCCCCCCATTTTGCAAAGTCTAAGTTCTTTGTTTCAGCTGAGTCCCACTTTTCTCTACTAAAGTGAGATGTGTTCCACCTGGCACACACCTGAGCGTAGGGAACTCATTATTTCTGACATCCGAGTATTCAGACAGGGAAAGAGAAGCAAGAACGTAGAAGCACTGACCTTTGTGTGGAATAGTAAAGACGAAATAGTGACTGGAGGGAAGGGACTGCTTCAGGTTTTTTGCATCTTTTTTCTGTGCATATGGGAAAATAAAGATCTGCACTTGTGTAGAACCAAAGCATCACAAACTGAACCAGAGCAGAGGGCAATTTAAAATGGATGTGATATTGTTAACGCCTTTAACATCGTTAACTTTTGCTGTTCGTTTGATAAAGAACAGTTACATACCCTAAATTGTGCTATTATAAGTGTGACATGCTCGTTTTTAGGTCTGAGAATACACCTCCCTTTTTTAAGTAAATGCAACTCCTTTTTCCAAGGAGATTTCCATCAGTACAATTTTCTTCTTAAGGGTTACATTTACAGACGTAGTAATTCATGCAAAAGAATCACTTTAAGAGTTGATCCATTTAATGACTCTCCCCTGCACTGAGCATACAAAAAGAGGTGAAGAAGCAGACAAATGTTTCTGCTAAGAAGAAAATCAACCCCATAAGAAATCTCTACAGCAGAGGAAATAATCAGCAGTAGTGCAGCCCCACAACTTTTTCCTAGAAATTTTCCCCTAAAAGTAAAATCCCTAAGACTACTGCATAAGTGACTTAATGTATTTTTTTTTTTTTTTTTTTTTTGACAACTGTCTAGATACCAGTGGAAATACAAGAATTGACAAATTTAAAATGCCTTAGTCTGGCTGAAAACCAGTTCAGTACCTTTCCAATGGAAATCTTTCTCCTGGAATCATTAGAGAGGTTATACCTGGGACAAAATAAAGGAATTAAATTCACAAGTCTGCCAGGAGACATCATCAAATTGCAGGTAGGAGCAACAGAAGGGGGAAGATCTTTCGCTGCTGTGGCCTGGCACTTTTGTGGACTTCAGCTGCTCCCAAATGCAGGACTGAAAGTTCTCCTAATCTCTTTAGGTACATGGTACAGCATCAGGCCAGGGCTCTTAAAATAGGAATATCAATACTCAGTGTTTAAAACTCATGCACTCTCTCTATCTGGTAGTTATCCCAATAGTGTCTAAGCTTTTAAACCTCACTTCTGCACTTATTGATGTTCTCTGCATATTAATTATAAAGCAAGTTAAGGAAAAATCCTTCAGTTCTGAAAAGTTATATGCATGTATTTTCCAGAATCTGAAAGAACTGTATATGGAGAATAATTATCTGGAATACCTTCCCCCAGAGGTCGGCTCATTGACACACTTGAAAATACTTGACTGTCACAACAACCTCCTTAAGGAGCTCCCAGAGTCTGTATGCCAGATACAAGGTGAAAAATAGTCTTTGTGTTTGTGGCCCTAAGGACACAGATACCAGTAAGCATCCCGGGGTTAGGAGGGAGAGGAGGAACGCAGTGCATTGTGCAGTGCTCGTCCAGTAAAGGGCCAAACTGGACAGAGGCTAAGAGGTGGGAGGGTGAGGGAAGTGCTGTGCCCAAGCCAAGTGGGCAGAAGGTCCTTCCTGGTGACCCTCCCCAACCCCAGGAGCCCAGAGACGGGGTGTCTCCAAGCTCCAAGCAGACCTCAGATGGGAGAAGAGCTGATGGGTCAGCACCAGTGACCCCAGGGCAGTGGTGAGGAACCTGCTTTCTGGGGTCACTCCCCAGCCCAGTCTTCCCAACTTCCCCAGTTCACTAACACTGCCGGTGCACCACTTAGCAGGACTTCTGAAAGCTGGATTTGGCCACCAGCCTGCCAGGTGAAAGTCTTCACCTAGCCAAGTTCGTGCATTGCTAGGAGAGCCCCAGTCCCATCCTTCCACTCTTGGAGAGGCACTTTGAATTTTCAGTATGCAAACTCTTCCCCTACACAGACTGAATTGTTCGGGCCTCACCAATATGCTGTTCACAGGGAACAGCACTGCCTTCCATGTCATTCCTGTTCTTTGTGTTGCAGCTCTCTGCTTTTGTGCATTCAGGTTTGCAGAAACTGCTCCTTCAGGACAATCAGCTGTCCCAGCTGCCCGAGGATTTGGCCAGCCTGCAGCAGCTGGAGGTGGTCCTTGTGAACGGGAACCCTATGAGAGACCCTCCGATCGAAGTGTGCTGTCAGGGGACATCTGCTATCTTGGAGTACTTACAGGAAAAAAAGCATAAAAAAGCCATGGCCCTGAAGGTACCTCTGTTAAGAAAGCAACCGCAAATGCACACACACAGCAGCAGGTTTAGTAATCAGATACTTTGTAGAACAACCTACAGAGCACCTGCACAACATCAAAAACACTTTAAAACATTGTTTGCATCAGCTACTGTGGAGCCATACTTCTAAAACTGGTCATGTTAAGGTAAAACACGGGGAACCACCAGGAAAGAGAGCACTGGGCAGCTGGCAGAAACATAGCAGAAGGTTGTCACTGCCCCACCAGGTCACAGTCAGCAGTACGGCCCTTGCAACTTGAAATGGAGCTTGGGCAGTGACAGGGGAATGGTTACTGCCCCTAAAAACAAGTCAGGTCCTCTAAGTCAAGACACTGTTTACAGACAAATCTAACTGCCACTCTTGTTGACTGTGTTTTGACTGTAGAAAGTTGAAGTTACAGTTGCTGACACATTGAACAAAACATTTTTTTGTGTGAGGGTTATTTTTGTTCATTTATTTCTTTTTTCCCCCCAAAGGAAGAGCAGTTTGTATCACCCAATGGGCCACGGAATGAATTAGCTCAGAAAAAAGTATGAGGCAAGAAGGAAGGAAGGGCAAACACTCAGCCTTTGATTCTTCTGAAACTAAAATTCTTCCTCTCCTTCTGTAGTGTCTGCTATTTCTTCATGAATTAATGTGTTTCTCCCAAACTTCTCTCCTGAACTAAGTGATGGTACTTAAAAATGTGTAGACATAGTCATTTCCCACTCAGAGGGTCTGGAGGACTGCAGTGTTAGTGTCCTCCTTGGTAAGGAATTCCTCTTGAAAAAGTAACACCATAAAAGAAGTCAGGTGGCTGTCAGTCAAGCTGCAAACAATGTGGTTGAATGCAGAATAAGAGTTGCTTTGGAGACCACGGTGTGTCAAGCTTTTTGTATTAAGAATAACCAGCAGTAATACTGCTCCACACAACTGTTTGCTTTTACCCTTTTCCGCAAGGTAACCAGACTGTTCTCTCTTTTTGAGATCAAAAATCTGTGGCAAGGGTTGATGACCAAGAAGGGGATTGGATCTCTGTTGATACTGAAGAGTCTAGCAGACACAAAAAAGGAAAAGAAAGGAAAAGAGAAGGGAAAACAGAAACCTGGGAAAAAGGCAAACACCAAAAAATGATCTTTGTGCAGTAACTGGAACAGAACTTCTCATTTACAAGAAGAGCAAACGTGAGCAGAGATAAGTGAGTAGGAGACAAGCAGTAGTATTAAAGCATTTCAAGCAGTGAGTGTTACAATGAAAACTTTTGTTTTGTTTTGTTTTCTGAGGCTTGTTTTAGTTCTTTTGTCATCATTTGCTCCAGCTGAATCTGGAGATATCAAATCTGCTGAAATATTCTGAGATTTTTCATTCTGAATACATTATCTCAAAGCATAGGGGCAGATGATTAACTGGAAATTAATCTAATCTGCAGGAATCTGGTGCAATGAAGTGTTCATTGTTCTGAATTCCAAAGGATTTTACATCCAATACTGAGAAACCTATTTTCCAGTCAGCGAGGTACATCCTACCTAGAATGAAACATTACTTGTAGCCCTGCATACTAGCAGCTATTTGATGACTTTTGCATTCATAAATTATCAAAATCTTGTTTGGAAATATGGAGCAGGATTCCAGGCAGCCAGAACACACACACTTCCACCACAGTCTGCAGTACCTTGCAAGAGGATAAAGAGCTGTTTTAAAAGCATTTCTACACTTTTGCAATAATGTTCCCTAACATTTTGACACGCTGTAGTTATAGTACCTTGAATGACTGCAAGCTGTCAAATCCTGAGCTTTATAGCTCATCCCTGAGATAGCTTGGTGACAGTTTGCAAAATGCCTGTGTACAACGTGTTTATGTGAAAACAGTGAGCTTGCAGAATGCTGTATTCTGCAGTGATTCTTGCATGCCGAATTTATATGCAAACACACCTCTCCACAGCACTTGCTGGGACTACCAGTGACCTGTCAGACATCCACTATGTCTAGTTTTTACTCGTTGCTCAGTCAGTCACTCTTCGCACCCCTACAGAGTTCCGTCTGCAACATCCATTCAGCGCAGAGCTGAGCTAGGAGCAGCCACGGTGCAGACCCAAACTGCAGGAGCGGGTGGGAGCACAACCCCTGCTTAGTTTCATTGACAGGTCAGACCTTCAGTCCTGCTCTCCCTCCGTGTGCCTGCATTGCCTCAGAGAAAGAGAAGTTGGTGGCACCCTGAAGGAGGTGATAAAGGCAGGGTCACTGAGACTCAGCTCTTCCTAGAGCTCTGCTCCAGGTCGTGCTCTTCTGAGTGCCGTGGCTACATCTGCATCCAGGGTATGGATCTCATTGCTGTTTGGCTCTTGAACCTGTTGATACTGAAATCTCAGTAATATGCTTGCTGGCAGGAGAGAACCGGGGACTTTTAAGTGCAGAAAAGTGGGATTGCTCAGGTTTGGTTTTCCATCCTACTAGGTAACTGATGCTGTTTTGACTGTCTGCAGGTGTCTTAGGAAATTTTTTCACCTTAAGTGAAGGTGAAGAGGCACAGAGAAAAGCGTGATTCAGAGACTGCTGAGGAGGAAAACACTGGAAGAGAGATTTCCAGGAAGACTGGCAGATAGACAGGATAATAGAAGGGATTTAATAAAAGCTTTTTAGTGGTAGAATAGGCACGACAGAATCGTGAAAGAGTGAAGGGCAGAGAAGGGGATCCAAAAAAGCAAGTGGAGAGGTTACTAACAGTGAGTCTGCACTGTGCCCTGGAGCTGTGAATGAGGAACTCAAGTATAGCCCAGCAGTGAGGCCCACCTCAGCCTGAATTAGATGGAGAGGTTCAAGTGAGAGAGGAGAGATTCACAGAGATTCTCAAAGAACAGAAGGATCATTTTCCCAGTTGGACCAAAGGCAGTTTTGACAGGGAAAGTCACAGGAAGACAAGTGATTAAGAGTTTGGGTATGCTGGTGTTAAACAGAGGTGATAGCATTTCCACATGAAAATAATTCTCCTGGCCTGAGTGACTGAAAGACTCCCTCATTAGCCCTGTATAGAATAGGGGCTTTTTGCTTCATTTCCGAGGTTGAACATACCTGCAGCTGATCCTGTTTTGCAGCAATTCCCTACTACCTCTGACCACAGCACTCCGGTTCATCTCACGGTCCTCAGAGCTGGGGGAGCCAAGTGCACTTCTCAGTGAAACTGAAACTGCAATCAGGAAGTCCAGGGAGACCCTCGTGTGAAATCATGGATTAAACGACGAAGGGCTATCAGCACAACATGGTTAGCTGCTGTTATAGCCCTGACCAGGCAGAAGTTGGTGTTGGAAGGGTCGCCCAGGCAGAAAGCTGAATATTGACCTGCCTCTGCATGGGAGGAATTGCTGAGGGGTCCTTGCAAGTTAGGAAAGTGCCAGTGAACGGTCCTGTTGTGCCTCTCCTCCAGGAGACTGCTGCAGCATGTAGACATACTCAGGGCTAATTGAGCAGTACTTTATCCCTCAAGCTGCCTCAGGATTTCTCTAAGACTCCTCACTCAGTGGGCAGATCCAATATCTTTACTTCCTAAAATACCTTACCAATGAATAATCCCACTGCAGACTTTGAGCTCATGCGTGAGTTAACAGGCTCCATGACACAAGTCAGTATGCCAGAATTTGGTTCTGTGTAAGCAAATCCAATAAATGCCAAATAAGAAATTATCAAATGTAAAAAGAGAAGCCACTTGTATGGATCCAAGCTGGTGATTTTTCCAACAGGTTTGGGTGTAAAGGAGGATGCTCTGCTCCTACTTAGAAGCTGCCCTGTGGCTTTTAATAATAGCCTTTGCTTCCCTGGCTTGGTTTCCTCCATGTTTAGGGTAAGAGAAAGAACACATTTTATGTCACAATGTGTTTCAAAGGCTAATGGATTAATCCTGAATGCAGAGAGCATGAAGGCACTCCAAGAACTCCTACTGGCTTTGATAAATGTGGGATCAGAATCCTCAATCTCGAGGTCTGATTTTGTGCTGCATGTCATAAAATGTTCAGTGCGGGGAGCTCAACCCAGTTAAAGATGGAACACCTCAGGATGTGAAGGAGCATCTGAAGTATCCTGAAATTTCTTCATAGCCTAACCCAGAATGCTTACGAATTACTCTGTATTCCAAATCCTTACTAAAACAGCAGAACATATCTGATCTAACCTTCTGCAGCATTTTCTTTGCCCAAGGCTTGCAAAGACACCAATCAACTGTTTCTTACCTTGATTTCATGCTGATTCTGTATGCAGAACTCATCTACACTATCAGATGGTATCAAGGGCCAGAGCAGAGGCAGAACAGCTCCTTCTGCATTCTTATTACTGGACTGATATATAATCCTGAGCTGTGAGATTTGGAAAGCATCCCAACAATTATGTAGCTCTAAAGCGTTCCCAAAGGGGCAGACGTTTTGGGGAAGAAGAAACCAAATTTTAAAACACAGAGGTTTCAAGTATCTTTACATTAGAGGCATTTTCATTATAGGCATGAGGCCATAATCACACTGCCCATCCGTCTGCATCAGTGCATACCCCAGCCACTTCCTTCCACTGGCAAGCCTGCAGTGTGTCTATCTGAAATCCTCATTGCTCTTTTGCCATCAGTCGTTGTAGTATTCACAAGAAGATTAGGCATATATAGTAGTGTCACCATAGCAGCATAAGCATGGCTCAGAGAATCTGAAAGAATATGTTAATAAATGGAAGGATCTGTGTCTGCAGAAGGTTAAATAACTGTTTTATATAATTTTGGAACTATTTCAAGAGCTCTCATGAGAAGAGATTACTCAAAACTGGGCAGTTTTCTAAGTCAAAGACACACAATACTTGGTTCATATGCTGCTTGTGAGAGGCTTTCCAGAAACCTCCAACCTCCATCAGCAGTCAAAACGAATGTTTCTCTTGTTGTCTTGATTAAAGCTTTCCAGTTGTTGCCGCTGTGACTCTGAAAGGACCCATCTTTGCATCCCCAGCTCTGCCAATGCAGGCAGCTTTGTCAGTGCTGCTAGCAGCTCACTGAACCACGTCCCACAGTCACGGCAGGACGAGGGGCGAAGGCTGACATCCAGCTCTGAGAGTTCTTTGAATGCTGCTAAGCCGCGACAGAAAACCATCCACCCTTCGTCAGAGATGCTGTTATTATAACTCAGATCAAATTTCCGTAGTCTGGCTAGATGGCCATCCTGCGTCAGCAGCGCTGCAAGAAATGACACACACAAACACAATCAATACATCCCAGCAATTGCTTTAAAAGCTTATAAGTAAGAAGAGGAGTATTTTAATACCACATTATTTAGAGCCTTTCTGCAGTCGAACAGCAAGGATCAACTCCTCGGCAACATACAATGTGCCAATCACTTGCTGTTGTTCTCAGAAAGACTGTTTTATCACAGCTGAAGGTGTGTACAATATTAAAAACACAGACAATTCAAAGGGAACAAAAGTGTCAGGTTAAAATTGTATGGCTACCTGAACACCTTTGAGTCAGTTGGAGGTTATATGAAGTGCTAATTAAAATAGGTAGGCAGGCTCTACAGGGAGATTTAGAAAGAGAAAAGCAAAACTCTGTAAGGATGCACGATTACAACATCCACCTCTCACTACAGGAGGGTAATGGACCTAATATACCCTAAAGGGAGCTGGGATCATTAATGTATAATTAGCAAAAGAGCCACCCGTCAAGGCTGATGTTTGTAAAGTCAAAATGTTCAGGCTTTATTCCACCAGCCTTCAGTTTACAGGGCCTTAACACTTATTGCGCAGCTATTGCCAATTTCAGACATTCAGAACCCATGAGCCCACAGAATCACAGGGATGGCTTTAAAATATATAGGTTTCTTTAAAAGGATCCTGAAATTTATTCCTTCATTGGGTTCCCATTTTCCAGAGTTTCTTAGCAGCTGCTGAGAAGTAGGTTAAATATTTCTATTTTAATTCTCCCACAACAGTTTGACTCTAGAAACATACCTAATGGACTGAGAGCTGGTAGTGCCTGCTTTACTAGCTGTCAGCATGTACATTTCTCATAAATTACTAACCCAAAAAGAGCAATTGAGCAAAATAAAACTCCTCAGTGGCAGCTTTAAACATCTGATATAAAAAACAGACTCAAACCCTACATTTTTTCCAAGTGCTGCAGTTTTGTATTAATACATAAAACTGTGAGGGTGATTCCTTGTATTTTTATCATTTTCAGGTTTTGCATTGTGCATGTAACAGGGCACACAGCTTTCAGCAAAATGAAAACCCTTTCCGGGAAAAATACTGCTGTATTTTCCATCTTTTCGTTTGATTTATGCAAAAACGTGCTCAGCACATGGAACAAGTCCCTTCTGAATTGTGGTCTACATGCACTGGCTCCTTGACTGCTAGTAAATACCATGTCATACGTACTTAGAAGTGCCAAATCTTCCGCCACCAAGTTACAGCTGCTCAGTCTTAACACTTGAATCTCTCTTGCAAGCTTTAGTGCTCCCAAAAGCAGCTTTAGGTTGCCACCAACGCACTTATTCCAAGAAAGGTCTAATATCTCCAGTTCAGGAAGGTGAAGGGCAGCCTCAGCTGAAAAGATTAAGACCAGCAACTTCTGCTTACTAAGAGAAAACAACGTGGCCTCAACAGACACCTCACCGGCAGTTCACCTGCAAATAAGCTCCTAACAGGCTGCCTACTTGTGCTTAGAATGATTTATTTTGTCTTAATAAAAGTCAGACCAACCCCCTCGCCCCTCAAAAAAAAATCCCCCAAACATACCTCCTATGCTCATTAAACCATGTAACCAGGGTCTTTAAGGACTCCGAAGAGTTTTATTGCCTTTCTCTTTACATTTACAATCTCGTCCCACTGAAGTCTATTTAGTAGAACTGCTCATTTTTACAACATTTTAAATCCATTTAAAAACAGCAATTTTTTTTACTGTAATTCACCTTGGAAGGCAAAATGCACTGTATCTTTTGACAGCACTGATTTCCATGATGTCATTCTTACATAATTGTAATGATATAAATATTGTGCTCTTCCTGTGGGGACCTCA
Organism: Netta rufina; assembly: GCF_964035555.1. Lineage (NCBI taxonomy): Eukaryota > Metazoa > Chordata > Aves > Anseriformes > Anatidae > Netta > Netta rufina. Next base: position 22,226,274 of record NC_140132.1, on the reverse strand, counting down.
CAACAGTTCAGCTTGATGCTGCTTTTACTGAAGGAAGTTGAGTTTTACGATGGGTTTCAATGTCACCAATAAACAGCACAAAATATACCAGAACTGTACAATGCACAGTAACTAACAGATCCCTCTGTTATAAATGTAATAATTGCAGTCTTACAACCAAACTGTAATGCCGGCATAATATAAAACCTTGTTCTGCCTCCTCCTCTTCCGATGTTAGGCAGTATATGAAAGCTCACTATCAGACAAAGGACTCAAAGGACTTCATCCAGGCAGGTGTAACAGGGGAAGACATACAATGATCTTCCCTTGCAACCAAGTCCCACAAAGCACTGGTCTCATCACAAGGCAACCAGAGCAGAGACAATTACTTTTCTACTCAGGACATATAGTATAACGTAACCATTATCTCTGGAGTTCAGCCAACAGAATTAAGATCTTTATCCCACAACAAGACACTGAGGATAGACACACTTTAAAAAACATTCTTACCTAGTGATGAAAAGGACTCTTCACCTAAACCACAATTGCTGATGGCCACAGATTTCAAATTTGGTAAAAATCTGAGTCTGCCAAGAAGAGGAGCAGATGAGACACCTACATTTTTATTCGAGGATAAATTCAGCTCTTGAAGACTGGAGAGTAAAGGTATCACCTGGGCTTTGAAAACATGAAATATTTGTTAGACAGAAACTGATCTAGGACAAATATGTAGTTATAAATTTGACTGACATCATTACTTTTCTTTATAAATCAATCCAAAAGCGAAGGCCAAGTTTTGACACTCAAAGGTATGATGAGTAATGTTTTACGCCATGAACAGCCTTGACATTTTCAGTAGGAATGTTTAAGAAATTAGGTATTACACAGTGTATGGAAGGTTGTCAGGACACAGCTTCCTGTTGAAATTTCCCTGGTTGAAATTCCTAGATGGAAAAGTAGGGAATTTAACATTAAATGAGATGGGGGTTATTTCCAAAATATATCGTCACTGCTAACTGAAACTATATTAATGTGATTATTCTCTATTGGTTTTAGTGAGTGTACAATAACTTAAAAATAAAGCACTTCCAGAACTGCCTAACAAAAACTGTACTGAGATCTGTTAGACTAGGTTGGGCAGAATCTCTTATGCCTTTGAGATATTTTCAGAAGTCACAACCATACATTTGTAAAGAATTTCCTTAAAATGTCCTTACACAAAACAGTCACATCTTCTTCTGTTACACAGCACTGGTGGAGATCAAGGACTTCAAGATTTTTCAAGTTGGCCAAATGAGCTGCTGCGTCTTTGAAGCTACCACCAATCTCTTTGTTACATGATATGTCTAATTTTCTTAGCTCTGCAAGGTGCTGTAAGGCAGCATCTGAAATGGAAAAGGCAGCGTGCTGGTCACTGGCTGCTGCAATAGCACAGGTCACAGCTTTAGCATTTATTTACTTTAATGTCAAAGTTTGCACAAGCTATTGAAGTCAAAGCTCTTACACTAAGCTTCAATGTATAAACACAGCAGACACACAGTAACACCGCAAAGCTTCCCCATCCATGCAACTCCATCCTTCTCTAAAAGAGCAGGTGAAGGTGAGGTAATTCATCCCCCAGATCCATCCAGTCAACATGTTGCTGAAATGATGACTGGAAGTGCAAATTGGTGCCAGTTGTTTTGTCTTATGGACAAGACTTCCACTAGGGAGAGCCACAGATAATACGCCCATTTCATACGGCTTCACTGGACACTCATTAAGTGAAAATGGTAAATTTGGATTCCCCTCTGAGAGCAGGATTAGGTCTTTAAAAGTTAGCTAGCCAGTCTGTGCCCTTGCCTATGTTCTGTCTGGAGATAGAGGACGCACGTCCAGAGGGCCATTAATCCACCCTAAGATGTGTCTCAGATAAATGGCATGGAAGGTGACTCTCCCCACTGACTTTTGCAATGTTCAGCTCAGGGAAGATAAATGCTAACTCCTGCTGAAAGTCTTTTATCAATCCTCAAACAGCAAATAACCATTGCCCATTAATACTGCCAAACCTTCGGCAAAACCCCACCTCGTTGCCTTTCTTAAATGGGTTTCAGATGTACAGTTTATTCAGAATGAAAGTCTTTCTGAATGTAAAGTCTAACCTAAGCCCTGGAGGCTGTCGTGCTTTAATCCACACATGTGCAAGTTTAACTCTTTGAGGCCTGGCACATTTTTCAGATCCTGAGCAATGACCTTCATGCTGCAGCCAATGTGTTTGTTGATAGAGAGATCTAATACTTCAAGGTTTGGGATCACAGTTAGCATTTCAGCTGGAAAACAAAAACAAAAACAGAATTGGTAATTTTCTGGAATATACAAATGAACACTAGAAAAAAATAACACCCTGACAAACAGGAAGAGGCAGGCTGGGTTTGCCTGTATGTGTGGTTTAGACTTATTCAGTTTCTGTTCTACCAAAAAATACATCAAAACAGGAATTGGATAGGAATCAAGAAAATCTCTGAAAAATCTATATGAAAAAATCATGAAAAAATACAAGATGGTAAGAAAAAATACAGGGGAATAAAAGACAAGAATACAAAGGGAATGAAAAATTTATAATGAAAAGATATAGAATTACATGCTTCATATGAGACATTTCCTGCACTGGAGATCAGAACAAAGCACAGGGAATTCTTTTTAGGGAGAAAAGCTTTTAAAATACAGAATCAGATCAAAAGACCACACAGGATTAAGCTATGGTAAAAGGAAAGAGGGGAGGAATGGCAACTGAATGCCAGCTCAGCCTAAACTCCTACCCCTCAGTTCTTCCTTTCCATCCCACGGCTAACTACATATTCAGCTGTTTAAACTTCAAGTAATCAGTGTTGGAAGTGCTGGTGTACAAGACTTGCTCAGGGTCTCAAAGGATGCAGCAATCGTGGACCACTGGGCCAGCCAGACTCTGGTTTAGACCCAGTTATTCTTCCGCTCAATTCTCCCTCATGTGATTAGGAAGAAAAACACTCCTCTTTGGAAGGAAGTGCATTAAATATCAATACTGTGTGGTAAATAGTGGTATAACGTGAAGCATGAAATAAATAGCTCTCAACTAATACTGACCTGAATACAGCCATCATCGAAGTCAAATGAGTTACGTTTTTGTGAAGCCAGTTGTTCAGTCTAGCTATATGGATACACTTACCAAGGGATTCTCCATCCTTTGCTGTCAGGTTACAATCTGTCATTTTCAGAAGTTTTATCTTGCATCCTTTTGGGAGTTTTTTTGTCAGGAGTGATAGTTTTCCACCTATATTACTGTTCCATGATAAATCCAGTTCTTCAAGTTGAGGAACAATTTCAAATGCCTCTCCTGTAACAGAAATCCAAGATGATTCATTCTAAAGATCAATTTCAATGCAAGGAAAAAATACAGGTTTTGAATACATAAAAGGGAAAAGTTAGCCATTTAATTCTCAAGTTATTATATTTTATATGGTTTGATAGGAAAATTGGTGTATGCCATGCTACTGCAACAACATTGTATAAATTCTCACCTTGCCCAAGGAGCAGCATAGACCACAAGTTACTGTCACAGCACATGCAGACCTGATATTTATCCAGGCTCCCAAATACTCATCAGACTGTTTGCCTATCATTGCAGAGCTGTGCCACAACCCAGAAAGTAGTCTACAGGGAAGCAACAAGCCTGAATTTACTGTCCTGTATAGTTTTTCCTTATTTTATTTGGCAAACTTCCAGCATCCTCTGTACTGCATCCACAGGTCGTTTTGGATGGGATGAAAGAAGTCGTCTCATAGCTATTTCTGAAATTTAAAAGGTTTGGTTCTGGCAGGAATTTCCAACTCACTTCATAAGGAATCAAGATAAGCATTTAAGCATTGTTTTGACCCAAACTAACTTTCCCAGGATTTCAAGACAGACAGCACCAATTTTGACTCTATTCAGAAAAATTACCCTTTTCCAGACTTGGCACCAGTCAGCTGGAACTGTGTAAGTGCTTCTTTGCAACACTAATATCCACTACAAAATCCAACTTCCTAAATTGCTTTGCAGCAGGGAGAGGCAGATGTACATTCTCCTAACCCCATTTAAATAAATCAGACCATATGCAAATGCAATTTCAAAGTGTCACATATAAATCATTGATCTAAAGTCTCGTCATTAACCTAAAAACTGAGAATTGAGTTTTAATAATAAGAATTTTTCTTGTCTGTGTGTTTTCATAACTAATTCCTCACAAAAGATTTTTGATACAAAAATAATGATTTCTGTTGTTATAAGTGAACATCCAGGATTGAGAGAAAAATACATCTTAATTTTTTTTTTTCTTTCATTTATTTTAAGTGGTTTCCTCAATCTTGAATATTGAGCAATGCTCTACAGCTGAGAAATGGCTTTCTCACTGCAGCACAGCCTGTTTCTGTTTGATGTGGGAAGTAGCATTCCAGACACATTTTCCACCCAGAAGATAAATAATGGACTATAACTTCAGGAATGGCTTCCTACCACCTCTTACAGTCACAGCTCAGAGCAATCAGATAGGAGAGGTTGATATTATGGTTATATCTGAGGCATTTATTTCCAAGCAGAATACACAGATTCCACAGATGGCTGTATTTCCACAGATGGATGGACAAGGTCAAACAGGCAGTACTGGCCTAAACATGTGTGTTATTTTTAAAATCGCAGGCAGATCAATGCAAACAGACTGTTGTCATTCCACATCTCAAGGGAATCAAATTTTGACTGCAAATTCAAATCCTATGATCAGTTTTGTGTCTGTCTCAGCAGAGACCGAGCCAAGGGGGAAGGAAACAGCATGGAAGAACAAGGCAGAATAAATTAGTTGAAAATATAACCAATAAAACTCAAAGAGAAGAGAAAGTATGAGAAAGGGGGCTGAAAAAGAAATAAATGTTTGAAAAAATCCAATAGAAAATGAAACACAGCTTTTGCCCTCATCAGAAACAGACCAATTATTTTCACCAGCTTTTGCAAAGATGGATTTTTCCTCCCCAACAGATAGCATGACCCACTTTTGAGCTATTACCATATATGTTGTTTTATTTCTGAATATTTCCTGAAAAAAAAAATGGATTTGAATGACGGAAAAAAACCAGCCTTCAAACTCAGACCAGTTTTCAGAACTTGCAAAATAAACAGCAGGTTTCTAGAATAACTTAGTTGGTTGAGTTTGCCCTTCTTTCAGATAAGTATCACAGACCCACCCCAGCAGTAAACGCCAGGCCCAGAGGTAAGTGACTCAGCATCAGGATCTGAGTGCATAACACCGCTGTTAAAACCCTTACATCTCCTGCTTTGCAAAAGTAGGGCTGCAGGCACTCCAAGCAAAGAAGAAAGCAGAAGAATAAGTTTCTCCCAGACTCACAAAAACAAGTCATAAAGCTCCGAGGCAGCACTTCTCGTTTTAAGCCTCCTCCAAAAGACCATCAAATATTTTGTGATGAGCGCTGCATCTGTCCTGCAGCACGAAGTCCTAAGCTGACCCTATTATGACTGACAGCTTGTTTCAGTTCTTCTGTCTACCATTAGATATCAAAAGTAGCCAAAAAAATACTAATCCAGATGGAAAACATGCTTTTCTCCAAATGGGACTGAATTCTGTTCCCTTCTTAATGATACAGCTTCACAATCTGAGCAATGAACTTGGCAGAGCCACTCCAATGTATGAGGTCGTACATAAACCCAACTTCTTTCTAACCTTCCACAGCAGGAGTTTATTTTGTCCAGTGTGGAAGCAGCAGAGGCAGGGCATGGTAAGAGACGAGGTGGATTACATTACACCCAAGCTGTCTGGAAGTAAATGCAAATTCCATCCTGTACCTAAGGAGGTGACATCCTCAGCCGTCAGCCTGCAGTTGTTAAGTCGAAGGACTCGTAACAGGTTCACGTGATGGAGCTGCACAGTGAGGGCTTTCAGAGCCCCTCCAACGCAACCATTCCAGGACAGGCTGATCTCCTCCAGCTCTGGGAGAAATGGCAGTAAAGAAGCTGAAGGAAAAAAAAAAAAAAAAAAAGACAAGAAAAAATGCATTCTGTTTGCATGTTATCTGCAAACCCTGCATGTGAATACATCTTAATACAGAGATGCTTTCTAAAACCAGTACAGCACTATAAAATCATGACATTCTGTATTTTCTTATCAGTAGTTTGAGCATAAGGACATTCTCCAGCTTCACAGACTTGCGTGGTTTTAATATTTATATATATTACATAATTAATATAACTCATTAATTAACATTTCTCAGAAGGTTGGAACCACCAGATGGAATGTTAAATAAAGCCAAGCCTGATATAAAAGAAAGGGAAAGAAAAAGAGGAGAGCGAACAACTGAACAGGCAAATAAGAATTAAAGAAATATATGAAGTGCCTAGTTGAGTAAAATGTGTATTTACCCAGCTCTGTTACATCTGCTGCACTTAATGCACAATTGTTGAGATCCAGGTTCTTGCTGTCGGGTTTCTTTCCCAGTTTCTGCATGAACTGGTTAAATCTCTGCTCACCAGATGGTGACTCCGCTTCAGAAACGGGATGTGAAGGTCCATCTGAGTAACAAAGAAATAGGGTCCTGGTTAACCCTGCAACTAACCCAGCATGTAAAACCTGTCTGTGGCTGCCAGGTGAAGACTTTACAAAATGAACTGAACCTGCCAGTAAAATGGGTTCTATTTTTGGTCAATATGGACCAACGACCTGAGTGATAAGATCACTGTAGATCAGATCAGTACAAAGCTCATGGTGCACAATGAGAAAAGAGTCTTCCTCGCTCATCTCCATGCTACCTATGCCAGTGGGTGTTTGGCTAGTTCAAGCACATTAAATTCTTGCAAAACTCAAGGCTGCAGCTATTCCGGATGCACGTCATACAACCACCTCTGCATGCCATATTGCTGGAGTACAGTCTGCACTTGGACAGTGAGAACCAAGTGGCCCTGCAGTTGCGTAGTGATCTTCTGCCTTGGAACAGCTTGTGTTCATTTTCATACATTGTCTGCTTAAGGCAGTTCCTGCTTTCCTTACATTCTTCCCCCGCACAGTTTGTACAGAAAGGAAAATTGCATTTACATTCTTTACTAAATCCTTTAAAAAACTGGCAATTTCATCTCATGTCCGTAGCTGGAAAAGAAACAAACAATCAAACAGCCCCAAACTACACAAAACAGTAACCCTACTCACAATAGCTGCCCTCTCCCTTGTTTTCCCCAACCTACCTACAACTCTCAGGACCAAGGATGAGATTTTAAATCTCACCTTCCAGCACCTTTTTAAAAAAAACTTCGTTTTCTCTGGTGTGGATGCAAAGAGAACTCTTGTGTGCACAAAATGAGACTCATAACAAACCTCAGTTGCCTTCCCCTCCCCCTCACGAGTGCCATGGGTAGGAGACATCTGCTCTTGTTGTCTTCAGATTGCTTTAGCAGCAGGGTGGACAGAGACCAATCTTAAATACAACAAGCCAAGCTACTGCTCAAAGCTTGGCTTTGAAACCAAATAAGCTCTGCAGCTAATGAGCTGACTCCAGCACTGACCTCTCACATTGGAAATCAAGAGGGAGGTCACCCCAAAGCTTTATCCCTCCTCAGCAACACGGGTCCCACTACTTGCTTGGGACCTATTAAGTTAGACGGCGCATCCTTCATAATGTTTCAATCAGAAGCAAATTCTGGCTAAAGAATAAATTACAGGCAGCAAATACAACATCTGGGCTAGCAAGAAAAGCACATGATTCTCTATGAAATTAAAATGTACACACATGCACGTGGATTTCTTTACTGTACCAACATTACCATCTAAAGAGAGATCTTGCTTCTCACTCTGATCTTCAGCACTGGAGTTGTTTTTTTCTGTTTCTTCGGTTTCCCCTCCGTCCTTGCCTTCAGATTTCCCAAAGTCAAAGCCACTGAAGAATTTTTTGATGGCTGAAGGCTGCTCTTTCCTTTTCCCAGAAGAGGATCTCTTCCCTTGGAACTGTTTTATAACAAAGTCAAACGGGGAGCTCTTTGGGATGGCCTCTTCATTCTTGGTCTGGGAGCCCTGAGTGTCTCCTTTGGGGGGATCAGCAGAGAAGGAATTAGCTTTATTAACATTCACTCTTCCTTACCCTCTTTCATAGCAGCAGGTGCACTGAGAATTTCCTACCATCCCCTCCACACCAATATCACTATCACTGTTTAGTGGACCAGTCTCTGAACTCGTTTCCCCTCCTTCCAAAGGAAGGTGAGAGGAGGAGGTGTGCAGCAGGGAGCACAAGGACATCTTTGCCCAAACAATGTCATGCTCTCCCAGCTAGGGGTGGAACAAGCAAATGAAACCCCATTAACCTTAGGTCAAAGCTGCAGTGATAGTGCAGAAAACAACCAGATATTGCAGCTCTGAGTGCTGGGAATGTGCCAATGCTGGAAAAAAAACAAGACCCCCCTCCAGACAACTTGTTTGAAAAAGTTCAGTGCTATAATGACCTCAATTTTAGTGACTAATTGACATGTAAATTAAATTTTATAATAATTTTTATATATTATTTCCTTATTTCTATTTATGCTATACAAACCATATCATCATCTGCTGACTCTGAGCTGCTTTGTTTTTCTCTAAATGTTAATATAACACTCTTTCTCCAGGCCTAATTCTAGCACTTACCTGCACACACATGCTTTTAACCGGGCAGTGACTCATGCAAACCAAGCAGGCAATCATTGATTTTGCTGCGTGAAGCCTGGGTGGAAGGGGGACGTACTGAGTCCTGCTGTGTGCCAGGCACTGCAGGGGAAGGACGAGGGTCAGGGCTCGTGGGCAGATTCCTGTGCTCACAGCCCCTGGTGCAGACCTGCACACTGAGCTCCTCGCACCATCCGCTGCCATCCCCAGAGCACACGAACTCAATCACTTTAATAACTGTTAAATACAACGTCGCTGGCAGCAGCAGCATACCCATACGTGTTTTTTCTCACGCTGGAAGTTATCTGCTTTGATACAAGTGTTCAAGGGCAGAGCACTTACAAAAACCTGATGCACTGTGTTAAGCTTACTCTTCATAGCCTACCGCAGCTGTATTTCTCAAATAAAGCACAGACGTTGTTCAAAGCAAAGCACAGAGATGTACAGGCACAATTCCTGGGCTGCAAAGCAGTGCCGGTTTTCATGCCCACTGCTTTTTGTGCAGTATTATTCTAAACAGACACAAACACATACCTGTTTTTTCCATTGGTACGCTTGAGGATTTGTTTCACATTTGCAGCACTCTCAGGGCTTGCAGAAGAGAGCCACGACATGCAAGCCAGACCTCGCTCCTCTCCCTAACAGGACTTTCCACATACTTTTCTTTCAAGAGTTTCTGTCTTCACCAGCCCGGCAGCAGCAGTTCTGCACGACAGCTCTGCGGGCTCCTTCCTGCTGCCTCTGTTCTCCTCCACGGTCTCCTGAAGAAATCAGACGGCCTCTTCTTGCTGGGGAGAGAGCTGAGAAGCCACCTGAATGCCCAGACCATGTCCCAGCTTGGGCCAGCGACGGGTGAGAAGCCAGGAAGCGGCAGCACAGCCCTCGATGCTGCACCCTAACCACTGCCTGGCCTGACAGCTGCTGCTGGCGGGGGCCGAGCCACCTCACAGATCAGGTTGCAGGGCACCTGAAGAAAAGCTCTTTGTTTTCCCACCCCTTTTGTCCATACCTCTCAGAAGGGCTGCTGGAGGCTGAGCAAAGCCCTGCGTGCCGTGCCACCGGGCATTACACAGCCCTGTAGGAGAAAGGCACCCGCACAGCTCGCTCCTGGCACCGCAGGGCAGCGAGACAGGAGGGGAGAGGTCCTGCTGTGCCGTCCCGTGCAGGCTGCTTGTAGGCAGCAGCATGACACAGCTTTATGGGGCAATCATGTAACACGTCATATATATATACCGCCCTATACCTATACTATCTGCCCTAGAATCTGAGTTCTCTGACAGTAAGCGTTACATTTTCTAGCTTAAACGTGCTTGTGGTCACTTCTCCTGAGCCTGTTTGGCTTCAGTGATTTTTTCTAACCTATGGTGTCTTCACTTACACAGCCTAAGCCACCCAAATACTTCTCGTCTCCCCTTATGGGGCAGAATCTCCATTTCCTGCTCTCCCGGGTCTGCACCTGTTCCAACACCACTCACACTTCCTTAAAAGCTTTGGGCCTTCCTCTGCTATGTACACACCAGAGACATATGCAAAGTGGAGTGCTTTGGTGGGGAGTGATAACGCTGGGCAATAAACCCAATGGTTCAGGGAAAGCAGCCGAGCAGACAGCAGCCTGGGGACAGCTTGACTCAGTGTGTCAACGCAGGAATGATTCAGACCCGGCTGAACGAGGCATGGCTGCTGCCAGGAGCCAACAGGATAAGATTTAAAGAGAGAAACTTAAAGTGCACAGCAGGAAAATCTTCCTGCCCATGAGACATACTACATGGGGAAATGATTACGGTAGGAAAAGATGCACAGAACAGTGTGGTGGGCAGCCTTTCCCTGCAGGAACAGGGGGCACACTTCTACTCCCAACCAGGAAGGATCTCCAAGTCGGTTGTAGTGTTGGCTGTCCCCTTTCCATTTTCCATGCTGTGCTTGACAAAGGAATGGCCAGGGATGAGACGGATGCAAGGCAACCCCTGTCTGTGCCTGTGGTGCTCGATGCCCACTGCAGCTCGGCAGGAAGGTGGCAGGGGAATATCTGCTAAGCTCCGCTCCCTGGGACCAGGGAAGTCCTTAAGTGTGTTAAATCCTCTGCAACAGGCAGGGTGTGCCCAGAACATGCAACGTACCGTGATGGCAGCCCCAGCCTGGCCCCCGCTAGCTGGCAGACCAAGCCCAGGCTGTGCCACATCGGGTGTTGTCTCCTCCACGGCGTGCTGCTGAGGAGCTGTCCTGCTCCTGCGCCACGGAGCCATGCATCTACTGCCTGCCCTCCGTCACGGGCAGGCTCAGCTTTTGCAGTTTAAAAATAATAAACGCCTTCCCCTTTGTATCCAGCGATACGGTGAGTGACCATCTGCCAAGTGCTCAGTGTCACATGTGTTTATATCTGTACCTCCCTCTGGGTGGACCTGGGGCAGAGATAGGGACAGAACCGATTTTGGAACAAAGCAGTTAAAGTTGCATCCCACACAGCATCCACTGGTGAGAGATTAATGTGGATTTTTGTACTTTGCCTCATTGTGACTCCTTAATCCGGCATATATTCCAAAGAAATAATGCCATTAGAGGATTAGTGCCACAAGTTCATTTGAAAAAAAGGATTTGCAAACACTGAAATCCTATATTCTATGTACTTAATCACTGAGTATCATTTTGGGGATTTCCTCTCCCTTCAGTTGTGTGTCTTTCAATGAAGCTCAAGCAAGGTAGCAACTCTGTTTTCAGTGGCCCTTTTTATCCATTAAAGAAAATGAACCCCCCAAGCACCTGGCTACAATAACACAGAATGCTTCTTGTAGTACAGTCACTGCGGTTATACCGGGGAGGCATTTGGCTCAATATTTACACAGAATGTAATGTCTTTGGGTATTTATCTGCTAGGGATTGTTAATGTTGAGTCCTGCAGCATGCAGTAACACAGTGCCCCTTGTTTACTTCCCGCTAAGGCAGCTCCTTTCCCAGTTTTGCTCCCTCCCAGCGCAGCCAGCACTCTCTGTAGGAGGGGACTGAGTCACTACGATGCTATTTCTTCCTCCCTTCCCCTAGCACGCACCTCTGCTGCTCTCTTCCCACCTTCTGCACGAATGTCACTGCCTGCAGCGGCTTCCATGCTGGGCTCCTGCTTGGCTCGATCCGCTGTGGGCTGCCTTGGTGAAGCAGGCATCGCATGGGCCAAGAAATTGGATGGAAAAATGCTTCCTGGCATTGCTGACTGCCAGTGCCAGGTTAGCTGGTGCTGGGCCTGCTCCAGTACCTGGCTCACCTTTCCCAGCCTGTCAGACCACGCCGTACTCCCCACAGCTCCCTCTCCTGCTCTGTCTCTTCCCTTTCTCCATCCTCCACCTTTTCTCAGTTCCGACCCCTTATAACTCGTCTCCATAGCTGTGAAGCTTTCAGCTGGTGCTGTCGGTATGTCACCAGCCCCACGGTATCTGTGTCACCCACTAACTGGATGCAGACTGCCTACACCCGGGCGATTCTGTGTCTCACACCATCAGAAACATTGTGTAACGCTGACAGTTCCCCGGAGAAAACCCATTCCAGACTGCCCCGCACTGAGATTGGTGTGCGTGCCTGAGGATTAAATTTGGTCCAAAGTAGCCGAATATTCTCAGAGTTTCTCACAAAATAAATATTTGACCTTCCAATGTATCAGCCCACAGTTGGTTCTGAGGCAGCTGTTTAAAATAGATTTCACTGGGTTATGAAAACCAAAGCCAATCGCCTCATTCAGTATTTATGTATAGACATAGGCTGATCACAGGAGATGTTGGAAAAGGCACTGAGAATATGCTAAACCAGAGAAAACAATGGGTTCAGAAATGCATATTCCTCTAATAACCTTAAAACAATCCCCCTAAACTCAGTGAAGCTTTTCGTGGGTGGAAAGGCTGAGGGAGATTTTGAGTTTTCATTGTACTTTTACGCTTTAAAACATAACAAAAAGTAAAGTTATGGAGCTACGATGCTGACATGCAAAGGTGGACTCTGCCCGAGCTAAAGGGGCTGCACACTCGGCAGGATCATCTTGCAAGTGCACGTACTGGGTGAACTGGTCGTGAGCAGAGCCGCGACGTGTCCCTCGTTGCCACTGATGTTCTATAGTTATGAGAATTTCAGCCTTTTGCCCAAGCTGCTGAACACAAAGTGTAAAATCACAGAATCAGAGAATAGCCTGAGTTGTAAAGGACCCACAAGGATCACTGAGTCCAACTCCTGGCTCCACACAGGACCACCCAAAAATCAGACCTTGTGTCTGAGAGCATTTCCATGGGGTTGAACTTTTAAAACATATTATTAGCCATAAAGACAGAATTTACCTTATGAATTATAAAATAATAGCAATGATAAGTAGATTTCTCCAACTACTATTTCACACTGAATATGCATTTTGATTTCATAGAAATTGTGATCCCATAAAAAGCGTGACTGAAAGATGTATCCCAGAAAATATATCTTCATATCCACCATGCTTATGCTTTTAACACTCTTCTATCAACTCACCCTTTTTGAAATGGAATTACACAAATACAAACTTAATATTTTATTCCCTGTTACTACCTGCTAGTCTGTCAAAGATTTTCAGGGCTGGAAAATTCTTTTTGGTTGAACTTATGCCAGGAGTAATCCCCTTTCAGTTAATCATTTACATGAATGGGTAATCTGCAGAGTTCATGCAAGGCCTGCAAACTATATTAATTACTAGAAACCTAATTAGAAATCAACAGAGTCAAAGGATCAGTGTTACTTCCATACAGTACCATCTGGTACAATGGGTCTGGATAGTTCAGGGAAACCCCATTGCATTCTGTGAAACTCCCTGGAAATACATATTCAGACTGGAGAGCACATTTATGCTGATATACGAGCTGGTTGTCAAGCATTTTATGGTCATCCTAAATGACGGCACCTGAATCCCTGTATTTCTAGCCATCATTTCAAAAACTAATTCAAAAGACAGGGTTTACTCAACACTTTTCTTTTTCAGTGTGATACCTGTGCAGTTGCAATTTGTCCTTCCACAACCAAAAATACCCTAAATCCATACATAGGCTAATAAAAAAAATCCCCAAACAAGCAAATATGAGAACAATGTAAAAACACATGTCCAGAGCAAAAGGAGTGAAGTTCCACAGATGACACAAGCATGGCAGAGTGCATCTTCCATTACCTCTGGTGTGTGTGCATGGAATTGGGAATATAATTTTACCAACAGATTTGTTCTTTCAGCATCTGGTCAGTTTGCAAAATGTGACCAAAGCTTTTCAGTTCCCTTTAGGACTACGTTAGTCAAACAAAAAATCAGGTCTTCTACGGTTGCAAATCCAGACATTTCCAACCATTTTGATTCAGGGACACAAAATGAAAGAATAAATAAATAGATAGATAGATAAATAATAATAATAATAAAATATTCTTTCAACAAACAGCGTTTGGTCAATTTAGATTTCAAAGGAACTTATTGGTTTGCCATGTCTCATTCGTCCCTTAGACTCACCCACTCCCAAGCAGTATTATATCTTATAGGACATTCTGTGCACTCAGATGTCAGATGATTACCATGGCACTCCAACACACAGCTTTGCCCATTCCCTTCTCTGGTTATTTTTCAGTTTCTTCCAAAAGCAGGATCTCACATGTTTATAAGCCAACACCATCACCGTAGAGTCCAGTTATTGTTTCTAATCCCAGAATTATAGGATACAGCTTCTTGTTCAAAATTAAACTTGGGATTTCCAGCCTAGCTGTCTCAGATTTCCTGATCAGACCACATTGTTCCTTACCTATGCTGCCACAAATACAGGTGCCTCAGCTGTGAACACTCCTCTGGTTTAAAACTTTTGGGGGAAATATAGAAAAGTAAGGTTTAGCTAAAGAATTTCATGTTTCTGAACACAGATTTCACTTTAGAAAAGGGCGATCAGTGATAAAGATGCCATTTGCCAAGTTCTGTGTCAGCCCAGCTCATTTCATTACACAGAAGTTAGGCTCCACTGAAATGCACCTTGCTTCAGTGAACACATAAGGAGAAGAAATCAGGATTATCACTCTTCCACAGATTCCTCACTTATGACAGACAGTGTTTGGAAACTGTGGATTAAAACCTGCTTAGACTCTAGTTTAGCAGGTTCTCTATTTATACAAATCCATTCCATCATTGCATTTTGGTAAACAACAGCCCTTGAACTGGTAACAAAATTGTCTGATATCATTATTTGCCTTCCATTTTTGAAGACCAAAGCTATACATCCCATCAGCTGAGACATGTTTATTATTGATTTTGTAAGAAGGGGAGAAAATAAAGTTCTGACTTAGATCGGTCCTGACAAAATATCTGGTGACAACAGTAAGATTAGAGCTACTACCATCATAGCGTATGCTAATAATTTCTGGCACTTCAGGATGAAGGGATGCTGTCTTGGTGCATCCCATACTGGAAGGCTCAAATCCCAGCTTTGGGACTTCAGCACTGCTTGCCGTAGAGGTAACCCCAGGCACTAAATCTGGGTAAGAGTGTACAGAAGAAGGCATGCCTCCAGCTCCAGCTTTTGCATTAGTATTTATCTAGTGCCAGTAGCTCAGGCTGCAACCACCAGACACTGGATGGGAGCTGTCAGGCTACAGAAACACCTACCGATAGATTCATCAGTGCAAAGGCGATAACGTGGACTACGCTGCCCTAAATCATCTTAGCTAACAGTGACACTAATTGACAGACCGAGGCCTAGGCCAAGTTGATACAGTCCACATTGCTTTGTTCTACTCAGAACTCATCTTCTACGTCCCCCTCTCTCCTGCTCCATTGCTGCTCTACCACTTTTCCAGCAAAAACAGGACCACGGAGATAGACAGACCGCTGCATGACTCAGAAATATACCCTGATGCCTGTGAAATGCAGCCAAGAACATCTAGATCTTCTCTGGAAAGGGGCCAATAAAGCATCTTTATGAATTGTGGTTTTCGCACCTCACTACAGCATACAGCAGTCCTGCTCCTGTGCCAAAAATCAAAGACAGGATGCCGGGGGGCTGAGAAGTAGTGTTCTCTCTCCAAACTTCCCTCATTAGGTAAAATAGAAAAAAATATACATGTATATGCATCCCTATTATATTGTTTTTGCTTCTACCATAGGAAGTATTTTTTCCTAACATTAAACTTTCCTAGTTTTCCTGAAAAGTGATTCACACGGCTTAACACATCTGATGAAAAATATATGCTGATGCAATACTTTGCTCTTAATCTGTTTGGGCGACCCAATACCTCAGAAAGCGTTTGGTTCATCCTCACCCAGACAATCTTGAAACATCCCAGCAAAGGAGCTGTACTCAAGACTGTTTTGATTCATTACATTTCAAGTCAAAAGCAAATTATTCTCAGGTTATTTAAAAAACACTAGCATTGGATTTTTTATTTTTATTTTTTTGAAAAATAACAATTCTGGGTATGATTTTCTTCTTAATTAAGAAGGCTCAGAAAGCAACAGTATAGCCGCAGTAGCATCAACAACAAAAATATTTAGTCACCATTGCTAACTTTTTTTTAATACTATGCAATGTAGGATTTCTATGTGTTTTGCATTACGTTACAAAAAGGTAGCTCATTTTCTGTAAGGTCATGCTGAACTATAGCAGAATTACAGCCCTTTGTTAATGTTAATGCATCTCCAGCAGCAATTTTCGTAACGAATTTTCTCTAGGCTTAGGCATTGTGTTAACATTTGAGAGGACTTGGGGCAATTTTTTGATGTTGCAGCGAGCATTTGATGAACTTTAAGTGTGTGGACAAGGGATTAACAAACATTAACTCTGATGTGCCACCAGGTGACATGGATATTAGCAGAAACCAACCACACCCTGCCATTTTAAAATTTACCACTTACCAGGCGTTCATTCTGAGAGTTAACCCACCGACAGTGAGAATTAAAGAGTAAATTGCCAGCTTGAGCAGTATAACCATCTGATCCCTGTGTTAGCCTCACAATATGCTTAACGGGATTTCCATCTCCTAGCTCTCCCCAATCCAATCGGATGCACAGTCCTGGAATAAGGCAGTTCTGGGGGGAACGCTTGCCAACTGCCAGAAGTCCACCGTTTCCGAAAATCAGCGCACAGAAGTAACACGATGCAGCAGAGCTAGGCACTTCTTAGCCACCTCTCCTATTTCTTTTTGGAACAGGAAGATTTTAAGTGAATGCATCAAGCATCTTAAAAGCTAACAACAGCTTAGCAGGTTAAATGTGAAATAGGTTTATCAGATCACTGCAGTGCTCTTCTTGTAATTATGTTTTTACAGCCTGGTTAGAGGATGCTATTGGAGAAGGGCTTGTGATGTCAGAGTGGGTAGGGCTTAGAAGCAGGGATGAGGGCTAATCAAGATAAATTCAATTTGTATTTAAAGTAAAGTCAGCGTTAGTTAAGGCAGTTTTTGACATGTTAATCTTGATGTGTTTTAAAAGCTGCCAATCACATTACTGAGGCAGCTCGAAAGGAAGACTTCTAGTGAAGGCACACGCTCTCGGAGGTTCATGGTGTCATCGTTTTTCTCAAAATTAAGGCCTTCACAATAGACGTAAGTATATGTAATAAAACTAAATAGTGCTATTTTTTAAATGTAAATGGCTATGCTACATCCGCTAAGCAAGAAATGTATGATTTTTCATATTTTATAGGAAAGATTTATGATAGAAACTGCAGAGATTGAAGGTGTCTTCTTCACAGTGTTTTTCTTTAAAAGCAGCACTGGAATGAAAAGAGTAAAGTTAGAAGTAGGCAGGGGCGATATAGAAAAACTAAAGTATGTGATTAACTACGTACCGGTTTCTCAGCAATTTTTATGTGTATTCTCGTGGGTAAATAATCCTGCATGTTCAGGTGGAAACTCTGTATTTGTTTTAAAGCATAAATTTGATCGTTTTGGAAACTTTTAAAGATTTATTACACAAATGAAAGGTTTTATTTGGGAAGGCTTTTCATTGCAAAATCGGTATTTTGCAAGCAAATTGGATACAGATTGAGTCACTTAATATACGCAAACCAATGTTTCACTGTCTTCTGTCACAAAATATTCTTAAAAGATAACTGTCTGTTAATGTGTAGAGCTGAATCTTTGTGCTAATTTATTTTTTTTTCAATGCTATAGATAAAAATCAATATTTTGCAGGTATTTCCTAGAGCAGCAGATTTTCTAAATCAGTGCACAATCGGAATTAATCGAGGCTATTGATTTTGGCTGTTTTCTTCTGATATACATACGTTAGATTTGCCTAATTAAAGTTTTGCTCCTATGCCTAGTCACTGTAACAAACCCCGGTGATAACAGCTTTGTAGAACACCAGCATATGCAGTGTGATATATTCTGTAAAAATAACGTTATGCTGTAAGAGTTCCTTACATCTTGGTATTATCGGAATATGTGGGTGGAATTAACTATAGACCAAGAAAGGCTTGGGCACTATTAAATTGCCTTCTAAGCTAAAATTTCAAGCTGCTCAGTTACAGAATACGTGAATTTCCCCTCTCCCCCAAGCTCCAAAGATAGGGAAAGAGTGAGAGAGACAGTCCTGACTCAAGTAATTTTATTGTGGCCTGATCCTACAAACTGTGGAACAGAAAACATTCAGTCTGTTGAGCATGCTGACTTTTGAGTCTGTATACGGGAGCTAATCTGCAATTTCATGTTACTCTTGTAAAAGGTAAAAGGTCGTATTAAAACTTATAATTTTCTGTATGAATGTGGAAAATAATGATGGTTTTAGTATCTGAGATATGACTTGCATATATCTAAATATACCTGCAAATATTTTTTAAAATCAGTTTTATTTTAATCTTTTGATTTATATCTTTTGATTTATAATGAAGAAAAGTAGCCTGAAAAGATTAGTAATAGAAAAAAAAAAAAAAAAAAAGTACCATCTTGTTTTATCTTAGTGGTCTAAGACACACCAAATGCAGTTTTCTACATTTTTATCAAAGAACTTTGGGAAGTCTGAAGGATACTGGTGTGATTCTAACTCAAGGGGAAAGGTGCTGAGGATTTGGTACAGGTTTTCAAGATTCAAACTCTTAGACAGTGGAAATCAAAGAGTTGTTAAATATAAATAGTTTTAAAGAGCCTTCCTGAAACATCTTCATCTTTCCTCTGTCTGGTTTCTTTTGGGACTGGCAGTGTTGTCATTTGCACTGGTATTTCAGGTTAAAGTAAGGCAAGAATCCCACTATAATTCAATTGCATTTCATTTAAAAATACCTGCCTTGTTCTCTGATCATCAGAAAGTTTTCCATTCCAAGTCTTGTACTTCCAATATTTAGAAATAAAAAATGGAAAAAACAAAACAAAAAACCACCTTTCTTAATGCTTTAAAAGTAAAAATGATCTTTAAAAAGTGAAAAATATACTTTGTTTTTAACCGATCTCACTTATGCCATGTTTTGTAATCTTTCAAAAAGAATAAAAGACAACAAGATAATGTTTCAATGAAAAGACAGATGTCGTTGCCAATTATGAAATAAATCCGTAGGGAAAACAAATTTCATCATGCTTTTCTCTCTGCATATAACCCACGTAATGCAGAGCCCCATCCCTTATAAACAGATTGCCACGTACCAGTTTGTCAGGAGACAAGGGTCGGTGTGCCATGTTACACATAGACGCACGCATACACACACTTGCTCTGCTACCACCACTATTTTCATTAGCTCTTGCTTAGTTATTTTCCTATGTTTCTAGCAAGCATAGTTACAGCATTTTGTGTGCACACTTAAGCTTCTCCTCAGTGGGAGCCTCTGGGTGCTGCCACAAATGCAACTCCAAGTCATTAGCACCGTGCTTCTGCAGGACCCAGTCTCTTGGTCCCAGCCTGGAGCTCAGAGAGATGCTAAGCAGAACTCCCTGCTCCGCTGCTCACCATCCTGTATCTGTACCACTCCCATGCCACGTCAAACAACAGAAGGGCTGCTTCTTTTCCCTCCACCATCTGCCTGTCTCACCTGCTCAGGGCTCTTGCTGTGCACGTGTGCTCAGCACACAGCCTCTCTGCCATCCGTTTCAGTCGATAAAGCTGATGGTGTCTCGGTAGCAGGCAGGAACACCACCTTACCTCTGCCCCCACACATTTCAGTGGCAACAAGATGAACTCCTATTGCCAGCTTAACTTAGTACCCAAAGGACTGAATTTACCAGCACTAGGCCTTGATCTCTTCCCCAAACCAACATGCTTAAAAGACCTTTGACTTGCTGCTTGCAGTCTTAACAATTAGCTAGCTCCAAAGTGGTGAGACATCCATGTCTCCATTTCGGTGTAGCGGCATGCAACGTGAACTCTACTGGATGACACACACAGTGTAAATATAGTTATTTTCCTTTCTTTAGGGAATGTATCATTCTCAATCCAGTTTTAGGATTACACTCTAATCTCAGTCTCTGAGCAGTCTGTGCCCACGTATCTAGGATTAGAATTTAGCCCTACAACTTCTCCAATGGTACCTCACCCCAATTAAGATGACATATTTCACAATCCTGTAGAACATAATGTTGGTATAATCCCTTTCTTGTTTTCCAAAAGTAACTTACTTTACTGGTTGTGGGTTCTTGAATAAGTACAACTTCAGCACTAGCATAGTTTAAAGGTAAGAACCCTTGATATGACAGTTAATAACACTAGAGTATTAATAATATTTATTTTTTCAACCAAAATCTGATTTCTCAAGTAATCACAACTTCTTTTTCTAAGAAAGGAGGCAATGGGAATTAAAATGATACTATGCATGAGTTGCTTCAGATATTTCACTCATAAGCTTGGATACACGATTGTATCATATGTTTAAGTGATTTCTCTGACATAAATTTACATGAAAATTTTAAACAATACCCAGCTTCTTTCAAAGAGTCCATAGATCCATTCATTGAAAAGGTATACCAAAAATTGCTTTAAAAATGCTAATTATATGCATTTGATGTATATAAAAGCAGTATTAGTCAATGAAAGCTTAATGTGTTTAACTAAAATAATAACTCTTCCAATAAATCTGTACTATACATAAGATGGCATTATGATATGGACGCAGAACTGCTATAGACATTTTGAAAGCGCACAGAGGTTGATTAGATTTCCAAATGCTTCTGCTTCATGAAGTTCGTGTCTTGCCACTTCTTGTCTAATAAACTGAGACAGAATTAGTACTGGGTGAGTGGTTCTGCCTGCTGCCAAGAAGGGTTTGCTAAGGGTAAGACTCTAAAGGTACAGATTAACTTGTCTTCATCCCTGTAATGTGCTGTACAGCCAGGATTTGTGCAATAGGATCAGAGAAGAGCCATATATGAATGCAACACTGGACAGCTGGTGTGTATGAATTTATATGAACTCGGCGGCCGGATTTTGAGCTGCTCTTAAATCCCAGCTAATATATGTATCAGAAGTATACTTTCCCTGTTCTCTTCTTAGAGATTTTTTTTTTCCTACTATGCCAGTTATTATGAAAATAGTATGAGCTTTAAGTACCCTAATTTTGACCTGCCAGTCAGAGCTCCAGCTAAATAACTCAAGAAGGTGTTTTTCCAAACAGTGTAACGAATTAAGAGAGTTCAGTATCTCCTCCTGACACAAGGTTATATACTAGTCTTACTATTAGTTTGTTGAGCTAAGTATGTATCCTACCACACCAACTCAATACTTCCCTGAACAGGAAAGTCAGGGAACTTAGCAAGGAATTTAAAACTGATAATATACATACAAAACATTTCCTTTACATAAAATTTGCACCATACGGGTATTCTGACATCCAGCTTAGGAAAGCAGATTAGTTTCAGTGGAAACAGCATCCTGAAAACTTTGACCAGAAATACCAGAGTTATTTTTCATGTATCTGAGAAGAAATCCAAGATAAATTAGACAGGATTGACTGGCACAACAGAAAACAAAACAAAACAGAACAGCTTCATGGAGCAACTCCAGTGAAAACCTCATTAAGGAATCAAACCCTCCTTTTGGCTCATGATGATTCAAAAACTGGGTCAGTGGAAGCAGTAAGCTACAGATGCAGTGGAAGATAAACTTTTAAGTGATATTATTCCATGACTTCTCAATATAACATCTATTCCTTATCAAACCAACAGACCACCTACTCCGCCTTTGCAAGGCTAAGTTGCTGATGTCATGAATGTTGCCTGAAGTGATGCTCTCTGAATCCTGGCATATCTTTAGTCATCCAATAGATAATAATCTATCAAAACTTACGGATCAGCTCCACTATGGAGGCTGCTGTATACGGAATGGAACCCTTTTTTTTTTCAGTGGAAATGCCAGCATTCAAAAGTTAACCTCACTTTTATAAAAGAAGGATTTTGAAAAAAGGTTTTAGATAGTCTCTGCTCCAGCTCTGAAAGGAGACAGACACTGTCACCAGTGTAACATGCTTCACATCTACACAAAATCCAGACCCTACAGCAAATAACGCTGTGATACTGGTGCTAATGGTTTCTAACCACAGTTACTGTCACTTGGGTGTTGGTCAAAACAGGCAGGGTATATTTGATCCTACATGAAGGCGGTGGTTTTGGGTCAGAATAGATGGGTCCTTTCCCAGCAGGTTTTCCGTGATTCCACACTTTAAAAGTTGCATCACATATTTTTAGTCACAGGTGTGATTTTATAGGGGAGAAAGAAGGTGTTTCTACTACAACAGCAAAAGTGCAGGAGTTCTAGTTAGGCCTGATGAACAAAAGCAAAATTGAATTGAAGCAATTTCCTAAAATGTTAAAGTGGTACAGCATTTCAGTCATCCGACAGGAGAAACTTTATCAGCGTTAACATTAACTTTGATTTTTTTCTTTCCTGATTTACTAAACTAAAACGATAAAAACCTCCTTTATTTTTTTTTTTTCCATGGCCCTTTGCTGGTTGCTTTGTCCCTTCATATTCTCCAGTCAGGTGCACCAGGGTATACAGAAGTTAGGATGAAGTTTATAATTTCAGCTTCATTTTCTAGTGCATTTACTACAGCCCTCTCAGCCATGAACAGAAACCACCCAGATGGTCACTGGACCAGTATGGTACAGCAAATATCTTTGCAGTTGCCTCCTATTTTTTGAGCTTCTGCACAGTTTAGTTCTGCACTAAAACGCTTTAGTACCGAGCTTTAGCATGCTTTAGCAGCTCAGAAGCACTTTGGCAGCTCAAATGCTCTTCATGAGGCACCCAGCATCCTAAACCGCTTTAAGTCTAAAGTATCCTTAAAAAAAAAAAAAAAAGAAAAAAAAGTCCACAATCTTTGCCAACATAGAATTGAGCATTTGCAGCATTCAGAAATGTGGAGAACACCACCAGATCAGGCTGCTCCAAACCCCATCCAGCCTGGCCTTAAACACTTAATCACAGGGATGGGACAACTCGTATAAAACCTACTGTTCCTTATACCATTGAATGTCTTACTCCTTTCTTTGGGCCTGCTGATTCTGTTCTCACTGGAAAAACCATTGCTGTCTCCTTACAGCATGACTCCTCGGGATCACATGAGAAAGATGTCTATGCTGGGGGAGCAAGGAGCTCTCGAAGAGAAGCACTTGTACCGGCTAGCAAGTGGCATGGCAGCAGGAGGTAAGCAGGAAGAAACCTTACGGCACATTTGTTTATAGGATTGCTAATCTCGAGAAACAGCCAGCAACAGGTTGAATGCCTTTTAAAAAGGTATCTCAAATTTCTCTTAGGAATAAGTGGAAAAAGCATTTCGTTATCAAGGTAATTAAAAGTTAACATGGGGAATTGCTGGCATTCAGAAGCTGACCAAGAGGTGCTAAGCATCTGGAAGAGGAGTCAAGGCCACAGAGCAGCTCAGCAACAGACGCTGTAGCTGGACACAGAGGTTCTGGTTCTAATTGCAGGCTCTTCTTGCTAGAGCTGCTCTCTCACAACAAAGCTGGTCCCAGCCAGTAAGATTTTTTAAAAAGAAAAATCATATTAGAAATAAAAACTCTCTCTAACAGAGAACTTCACATTCATGGCTATGCTCTCCCAGTTTAATAGTGATATACAAGTTATTGCTGATTGTAAATTGTCCTTTTATACACTTGACTGTGCACAGCCTGTTTATTTTTACTGCATTTTGATTGTATAAAACCGCATTAGTTAAACAAAGCAGTTAAGGTGGCAGCAGAAACTGTGTATGCTTTGTGTCAGAACTGCGGCAGCGCCAGGAGATGCTCATGAGGAATCAGCTGATGGCAGTAAACCCCCCGCTAATGGGCACCGGCCAGCAGAGAATGCAGGCGATTTCCTCCCAGTTCGAGCCTCGACTGGTAGACAGGTATTTTTCATCATTTCTCTAGCGTAATACTGCAATTAAAGAATAAATGTTCATGTGCTGTCCTTCAGTACATAAAAAACCTTATATTAGTATTAACCAAACATTGTCCTTTCCATGTCTGAATGTCTTTTTTTCTCGCAGAGATTTGTTACCTTCCACCGAAATGATGGCATCAGCTGACCCAAGACAAATTCATATAGCATCCCACCTCGGGCCCACAGTCCCACAGCACACAAACATGCCAAACATATTGTCCAACCGTGTTTATCCAGGCCCAGGTAATGAAGCACTGTCTGTAAGTTGAAAAGTGATAGCATGCAACTGAGAAAACAAATGGCACCTATTAGTTTTTTTTTCCCCCCATTGGTTTATCAGCAGTATCTGCAACCCTAATTTATTTTCTTTGTTAAAATAGTCTCACTAAAAGGAGACAATCTCTTACTAGGGATTCTAAACTGTGCCAGTTTAGGTCTTAAACACCAATTTCAACTTCTGTTAAATACACTGATTTCCAAACCATTTGCATCTTTCTGTTCTCTCTTTCCTTTTTTGTTTCCCAGCTATCGCACACCTAAACAGAAGGTTACAGCTAAACAAATGAGTCCAATCAACATTTTCTGCTACATTTAACTCATGCTCATGTATCAGTATTAGCTGTTTTAAAAGACTACTTTATTGAACATATTCTCTAATCACAGTATCAGATGCCATTTTATCTCTCAACAGATTACACTTTCTAAATTGGCTTGTTGGTTGTCCTAAATGAAGACTCAGAATTACAGGGCACAGCTCTAAGGAAAGGCTGGATACCACAGCATGGCAGCAGAAGTGTGGTACACACATCATGCTAAAAATATATTTACATGAGTTTATTTATAATCAGTTTATACACCGCTTTATACTGAGAGGTCCTATCTTATGGTTCCTTCTTTGACCAGAGGATGCAAACTCTGGATTCTGCATAGATCCATAAAAAGAATTTCTGGCTTCAGATTTTTTCCTCTAAACGCAGATCTCAAATAAGAAATTACCTCAAGAGAAAATGCCTTTTAAAATAACATGACATCTAGGCTGAAAATAGTCTTTAAGGAGCAGGTTAGCTTTGCTCAACCATTACTTTCTGAGCAGCTGTAACTACTTCAGAGACCTAAGTCACCAAATAACACAACCCTGCTACCTCCTTCCTTTATGGATAACGGCGGGTGCACCTAAAGACACATCTGATCCTAGACTTCGTGCTTCTTCTACATATTCCCACTGAAGTAATGAACACAAGTAGTATTTAACTTGAAGTCACAGCAGCTTCCTGGAGAAGCACACGGTTCAAGCCTTAAAAAGCCTTTTGAAGTGCCTTTGCATTGCTCTGGGGTTTGTGCATTTGCTTGAGGAAACAATTCGTTTTATTTTTTTTTTTCCCTTTAAGGATACAGCTTTCTCCAGCCGGAATCCATGGAGGCTGTGGCCAGAAGGCAGAAACTGGTTCAAAAGCAAAATATTGCCAGGTAACTGAGAGTAAGCTTTGCTCTGAGGTGTGGGCCAGGATTAGGGCAGCAAAGGCAGATGGAAGCAATGAAGTCACAGACTTTGCTGATTTTTTTATTAGGAATCATTGAGATAGTTTTTCAAACCACCCAGAGAAGCAGAGGACCCTCGTATCTCTGAGGGTCTGAGACTGTTGAACTTTCTGCTTGTCCCTATTTTGCTTTTAGCCTTAAAATGAGTTAGGGAACAGAAACAACCTCGTCAGCTTAGTTAAAGAAATAAACATGCTACAGATTGCAGACCCAGCCCTTGAGCTCTGGACCCAAACAGCCTGAAGTTACAAAAAGTCAAAAACAAATTCAAACTTTACAGCTGTGTGCTATCACATGCACTACTTTAAGCCTCTACAGCTGGGCCCTGGGGATGATTAGCCACGTCTCCACCCCACCAAGGGTGGACAGCTTTCCCAATTTAACCAAACGATGTGAATGTCAGGGTTACAACAGAGAGCCTGGTCATTTGTACCAGTTTCAGTGTAATCAGTAGCTGGTGAAGTAGTCACTAATGCCCTCCCTCACAGCCACACCATTTCCATAGGGAAACTCTGACCCCAGCTATACCTGCACTGGGATTCGGCACAGCACTGAGCTGCAGCATCATTTGCATAGAGAGGTTAAGAGCAAAGAACTGATAAATTTTGATTAGGCATCTCAGGAGAACTATGACAGAAGTGTTTTAAGCTCTTCAGTAAGCCAGTCTTGATTGCTGAACTCCTCCAAGCACAAGACTTGCATCAACAATGTGCTTCACGTAACTGCTGTCACACAGTGTAAAAAAAAATAATAAAAAAATAGCTAGGCACAAATAGTACCAGCCTATATCCCCTTGGCCATATCAGCACCACCGCTGCCTGTTCAGGTTCTTCCCTCAGCCCACCAAACCCAAGAAACCCCCGAAGTGAATAAGCTCAGCCTAAATCCCCAAGACAAATTCTTACCCAACTCTCAAGCCAGTCCTAGCACCTTCCCCCTGCTTTCTGCCCCCAGCTCTCCCACTTCCTCTGGCTTTGATAACCAGGTGTTATCAAACAACCTGCTGCACCCCTGCAGCTGTGCTGGGCCCAAATGGGCCCAAATTTTTGTTCTTGAAGGGACTCTGCCCCTGACCAAGGTCCAGTGATCCCCCAATACTCTAGGCCCCGGAGGAGCAGGCCACGCTGTCAAATCTAACACGAAAAAAAAATAAAAGAGATGATTAAAGATCAGAGCTGCCCTGACTGCTTGTGCTCTGTGTGTCTCTTAGGATGGAAATGGAGATGAGTGCTCTTTTTCAGCAAAAAGAAATGGAGAAAGCTCATCGGAAAGGGCTGCTGGGCCTGGAAGCACCTTTCCTTTACCACGGGATGCCAGCCAGCCCCATTGCTTTCCGCGGCAGGCACAGACTACCTGAAGGCCACCTTCCCAGTGACTTATACGTTCATCGTACCACCCTCGATGAAATTCACGGCAACACTATGCTCATGGCAGCCAGCCCATACCCTCCAGTCGGCGCTTTGCAGAGGGAGAGGGGCCGCCGGCCAGGAAGAAGAGCTGGAAATCCCAAAACCACAGACTGTGGTGCCAACGGCACCAAGAGCCAAGCCGAAGACAAAACTGCAGACCTTGCTTCCACCGCAGTGGATGACGAGAAAGAGGACAAGAAAGAAGCCGAGGTGGAGACACCAAACAAACACGAACAAAGCAAAAATCAGACCGAGCCATCTGCAGTTGCCAAAAACTGCAAAGAGTTTGAACAAGACCTGAGGAAAAACTGTGCTGCTCACGAAATTTCTGCTGAAAGCAACAGCTGCAGCAACACAAATGAGAAGGAATCTAATAGCTCTTGTGCTGCGTTTGATGACAAGTACATGTACCCTTCTGCAATCCCCTTCTCAGCACTACCATATGGGTTTCCAGTACCCAGCAACCCATTGCTAACTCCAGGTTTGTCAAGTCTCCAGCCTGCAGTTAAATGGCATATTGATATTCAGTATTATTAATGACTTGCTCTCTTGTTTCCTCCCTTTGATCTAAGCTAAATTTTGGTACAACAGAGTCATGGCAGCTAAATGTAGAATTTATACACAGTGCTGTTAAAATCTGGGGCTCTGGCTAAGTGTACAAATTCTTATGTTAACAGTCTTTTCCAACCGATTTGCCAGCGGAGTCCTAAAAACATTACGCTTGTCCTTCTTCCTTACAGGAGCACATGGCCTGATCCTGAACGGAGAAGACATTTCTACGATCGAAGACATTCGCAAGTGGACTGTGGATGATGTATACAACTTCATCAGCAGCCTCCCAGGCTGTTCAGATTATGCCCAGGTGATTACAAACATACCTCATGTTCACAGTCACATTTTAAGGTCTTTAGGATCATCTAGATTTAAAGGCCATCAAACGAATATGTTAGAGGTTAGCTAGTTGTCCCAAAGTTATAAATGTAGTAGTAGCCCATGCTCTGAGAGGTCGCATGCACTTCTGCTCAGATGCTGCAATCTGCAGTCATTGCTCATGACACGTACTAAGAGGATCAGCAGCAAAACAACAGTATAAAAAAAAGTATCTTATTTTTTTTCTTTCTACATATCCTGCACAATTTTTAAAGCACTTCTATGTTCTTGGATATTGGTTTAACCCGCCTACCCCCCTGAGCTCTTATGAGTGTCATTGCATTTAAAAAACTGAAATATCATGAGAAATGCAAGAGGTTGAAATCACGTATACTGCTGGGAAAGATCTAACAAGATGAACACTCCTCTTTCATTGACAGCAGGCTGCTCAAGTTTCCTAAAATGAAACAAGCAACAAAACAACCCAAATGAAACAAACAAAAACCTCACTAATTAACATGGAAAGATGACAAAGTTCCCAAGAAAAGAAAGTAGACCAGCTACAGGCAAATGTGCAGCTATCTGTACATCTGAGCAAACAGCCTCACACTGCCGTTAAGAGAGAACTAGGAAGATAAAACACTAAAATTATTTCCTCCTTTTGTTGTCTATGCCTCGGGATTAAGCAAAAAAAATAACCAGTGAAGTCTGCTTTATCACCCCATGATGGTATTTTTTTGTTTCATGTAAGATATTCAAAGACCACGCTATTGATGGAGAAACCCTCCCGCTGCTAACAGAAGAACATCTCCTGGATACGATGGGTTTAAAACTCGGACCAGCATTAAAAATCCGCTCTCAGGTATGATCACCAAATGTGCCAAAACCAGCAAGTCACAAAGACGTGAAAGAGTCAGAAGTTATCGGGATACTTTTTTTCTAAACAAAAACATGTTTTTTTTTTTTTTTCTCACTGATTAGGTAATTACTGTTAATATTGAGGTTAAAAAAAAAAAAAAAAAGGCTTCCAGCATAGTTTGCTTTTGCTTCTCTGCACATACTGACAGCACGCAGGGAGACACTGGAGGTGGAGGGCTCGTGAGGACCGGTAGTTTGAGAGATGCCCAAACTAGAGTGAGGACACAACTGAACTGGAGGCTAAGCTGAGGCTGGCAATGGAAAAGATGGGTTTGATGATTTTGATGGATTTATTCCATTGCACTCTTTTCCTTTCCCAGCTGGTAAGAAGTGTTCTGATACATACTTGCTTTTGCTCCAGCCTGGCCTTTAAAGATGCCAAGTGAATGTTTCTACAGCCTTTCTGGGAATATAACCTTACATGTTTCATAGGCAGGCCGTCCCTTTATGTTTAAAATTTTCTGCTCTTCATTTCATCCAGTAATATAAACTCTCTGTGTGTTTCTGTTGTCTGCCTGTCTGTTTTCTTTAATCTCAAGCTCTCTGTCACTCTTCTTTTTAAAACCACCTTCCCAGCTCCTGGCTGGCAGTTTGCCTCCCCTCTGTCTCCTGGGTGCCACAGTACCTAGAGAGCAAGAGCTGTCAGCACCAGCACGCTGAGCCATTTCCCAGGCAGGCTGTGCTGAGCATTGCCAAGCTCCTTCCACAAGAAAAATGGAAAAAGGCTGAGCCTAGAAAAATATGAGAGAGAAAATAGAAGAGATTTTTTTTTTTCACTTTTGCTAACCACTGATAAGATGGTTGGGATCTACACGGCTTCTAGGCTTTGTCCCTGGCATTCCTACGTGACAGCCAGCCTCAACATTTAGTGATGTTAACTCTACCTCAAAAAGCAGCTCCTGCAACTGTGTTTCTGTCTTTAAAGGTGTCTCGACGTCTGGGCAACGTGCTCTACATGATGAATCTTCCTTTGTCCGTGCCTCTGCCGTCTGCTCCAGGCAAACCATCAGACCAGCCCTCCGACATCGCCTCCCCTCTTCACTGCAACAGCAGTGGCGATGCTCTGGATAGTCCCTGCTCGCAAGGTCCAGAAGCTTCAAAAACAGTGGAGCAGATTGTTTCAGAAAGCAGGGAAAATCCGTGTGACACAGCTGGGTCTCAGGCTGACTTCCAGATGATCACTTTTCAAAAAAGTTGAGCTGGGTCCAGGGCATAAAACTTTATTGCTGATACAGGAACCTCTAGTTACAAAGTGTTTGAGAGGATAGCTGCAGCCTGAAACCCCTGCATGATTGGGACTGAACGAAGTAAGCTGCAAATGATGCATGAGGCAGTGTGGCATCTCCAAAGCATTTTAAAAATGCGACTACATATTAGTGCAATTACTTTCAAGTGCAATTCATTTAAAAGGATATCAGTACAGCTCACAGATACATTTAAATTTTCATTAAAGTCTGGTGTCATCACTGACATTTGTCAGAGGCTGAGAGCACTCCGTACAGTTTTGCAGGCTGCTGAGGAACTACCAGGAAAAGCTATGGCTGCACAGCTGGCTTCTGCTTCTGTTGAAGCAAAATTTACACAGAAAATGTATACAGCAGCATTTACATAGAATTCATTGGGAGACTATGGAATTGCCTGCTACAGAGAGAGAAATATACCCTGGACTCAACAATTTGAGTTAATTCCATTCCCATTCTAGATCGAAGCCTTTCAAAGTGCCTGGGAAGGAGGTAAGGGTATAGGCAGGGTATGCAGATTAAATCCAGGACATCAAAATATTGTGTGTAGCTGCTGTTTTAATTATTCTGAGGCATTATTAATGTCAGGGCTGGAAACTGCTTTGAGTGACTGCATGGATGAGCTGAGTTTAGAGTGAAGCACAGGCAGATGCTGCCATGAAGACCCGTCACAGAGACAGCAACATCCCTGGAGGTGGCAGGCTGAAAGGCTCCTGGTTCCTGCCAGCCTCGCTCCCTGCAGCAGCATCCTTCACCTCTGCTCCCCTGGGCAGGCCACGGACAGCCCTTCACTCCTCGGTGTTCTTCATATTGGAAGAGGTCACCAACTGTATCCTGAAAGCTGTCTTTTCTCTGCAAAACTGTGTTTTCCCCTCACTTTTGCTACCTATGACTACTTACCAATTATGCTGTCCAAACTTTGCAGCCTTGAGAGGAAGGGCAAGTATCTACAGCAGTCTCATAAAAGGAGTTAAGCCTGATTCTGCTTTTGCTGAACACTCTGCCACTGACTCCAGTTATGGCAGTTTGGGGCTTTGTGTGTTAATCTCCAAATACCGTACACAGGGTTTACATTTTTAGGGTTAACTGATAAATTCCAGTAAGGCCTGATGGACAACGGTGAAATGCTACGCAGCAAAATACTCCAAAGTTGCTGGCAGTGATCTTCTGTGATCTTGTGAAATTATTGGGACTCTTTCCATTAACACGAGAGTTTGATTATGTCTTACACATCATGTGAGGGCATCTTTCACATAAGGAACTGTTTACTGAATACTCAATGGTGTTTAGAAAAAGCAAAATTATGAGCTGAAATTGGAAAGCCTGCGTATAATTCCATAAGACTGCCTAAGAAGAGTACAACAGCATGATTAATCTTGGAATGGCTTTGCTTGGAATTAGTTTGCTGTTTGCTTTGTCTCAATGAGTTTCACAAAGTGTCAAGCTCCGTTCTCTTTATTAACTTTTCTATATTTTTTCAAGGCTTTAAAACTTAGTAAGGCAGCTTGGAGAGTTTTTTGTTGAACTTAATAATGAAAAATGTTTACTTTTCCAGATTCTGGATAAAACACGATTTTCAATGTACAAAAGTCCTGTTTGTAATGCTTTAACTTGTTATTTTAACATGTAACTTCTTAGATTACTTGCATCAGAAGAAAAGTTTTACTTTTATAGTAATTTAATTGTTATGATTTTCCCCTTTTTTGAAGTAGATTCTTCATGAAACGTTGGTGAAAAAGCAAATATTTTTATATAGTAAAAGTTTCAGGGACACCAATTTTGTTTAGCATCTGAAACAATTTCTAACTTTATTGTTGTTGTTGGTTGTTTGTAAAGTTGACTATCATAGTGGCAATGCCACTTATCTAATTAAACACAATTAATGTACTGGTTTTCCAATGGCACCCTGCCTCCTCACCGTCTTAATCTTCATGAGACCTCCACCCTGATGCATTTTAAGGTCAATTGGGCCACAAGATGTCGCTGCAAAGCTGCGAGAGGTTAGCCAAATCCATCCCAAAGTGACACGCAGCACACTGGGGGTACAGGTGGCCTGTCAAGAGCAAGGATGTGAAGAAACTGAACTTGTTTTTCTAAAGTAGCAGCAGAGGAGCTTGACTTGAAATCCCATATGCCAGGGAAGAAAGCCTGAAATCTGGTTCTGAAGTGTGTGACTATTTTTGTAAATGGCTCAGACGTGAACGGTTCCAAAAGCAGAGAAAGCCGGGATCCAAACTTTGCAGTCTGATACCACTTCTGCAATTAAAAAAAAAAAAAAAAAAAAAAAAAAAAAAAGACATGAAAGCATGTGATGTGATCCTGTGCACATACTGGGCTCTTCTTCCCAAAACTACAAAAGGAATGACTTCATGGCTTCCTGTACTGGGAGGAGACGCATCAGAGCAGCTACACTGCAACAAGGCCTAGACTGCATACTGTGCTAGGGGGAAATAGGAAGGAAAGGGATTTACCTAAATAGACATAATCTTTTCTATTTCTAACGAAGGAAATACCACTAGTAATGAAAGTTTCCTCCCTGACAAACACTTCAGAAAGAAAGAAAAGCAAAACAAAACAAAAATAAGGTTAAAATTCAATATATATATAGAGAGAGAATCAGTAGACAGTCATACTTTCATTTTTGTTTTGTTTTCAGGTGTTATGTTTACACTGAAACACTCGAGGCCTTGCTGATTCTCAGCATCTGCATGTGGTTTTTTGTTTTTCAGTGCTTATTCCGGCTGCACAGGGGTGTAGCTAGCAATCACAAGTGGCAGAGCTGGCAGAACTGTGGTACTTGTTGATTTGCTGGTGGCTATACCTCCTCTGTGCTCATTTTATCTGCTACACTATTTAAATCCCATTGGAATGCAGATGATGTATTTTAATACATACGGCACCATCAGAGGTGTTTCACTTAACATCAGCTGTGTGTTAGGCTGTAACACCGATGCATTAACAGCTCTGCGGGGTGGAGTTGCAGTCATCCAACCATATCCAAATGTAATTTTGATAAAAGTTACATGAAAGCAGACACAAATCAAAGCCAGTGGTTCAATAAAATGAAGCATCTATCACCTGAATGTGGCATAAGAGACCCAAATTCCTCATCACCTTCCTGTACTGATTTTGCATTTAACATGTTAACTAACAGTGACAGAACAGCATTTAACAGAATCCTATAATGAGGGAGCTTTCAGATCAGATGAACAACAATCTAAACTCGGCACTTAAGGTATACCTAAGATTGAAACCCCTTAAGAAATGTTTGGTTTTTTTCCTATCTGGGAAAAATAAACAAAACCCAAAAACACCAACAACCAAGATTGCAGGTGGAGATGGCTAAACATTGAGTGAATGCCTTATTTTACTTTGCTTGCACATGCAGCTTTGGCCTGTTGAGCTGTCTTTATCCCAACCCATGAGTTATCTCACTTTCACTTTTCTGACTCTCTCCCCAGCTTCCACTGGGGGCGAGTGAGCACATGGCTGCGTGGTGCTGAGCTGCCTGCCAGGGCTAAACCACAGCAGAGGCTCCTGTGTTTAAAGACTTCCTTAATATACATCAGTGCAATACAGCCAGTCAGGCTCAAAGTTGCTACTAACGTTCAAATCAATTTGTTCCTATGTATGTGCTACACGAGCAACCATGCTATGTTCTTGGCTCTCCGATGGGTTTGTGAAACAGTCTTCTCAGAGAATGCAAGAAACGGTGATAAGAAGCCATAGTTTCATGGGGAGAAGCGTACACTTTCCTTTTTCCCATTATTCCTGCCTGCTGTTCTATATGTACTTAAAAGCTAGGATGTCTGAGCGTTGAGTGACCTCCACCCAGGCTTCATTCACATTCAACTTGTACTCATTCCTTTGCAAACTTCCCTTTAAACAAACAAACAAGCAAAAAAAAAGTCATCAAAGTTCACATCAGTGCAAGAGCCTGACATAGTAAACTACATCAAAATAGAATTTCCTTATTAAAATGTAAGTCTGAGCATACATGGACAGCCATCCGTATTTTTAAGAGTGCTGTCCTTGGCAGCACCAGGAAAATGAAAGCATGGAACTGAGCTTTGTAATACAACCCAAAGACCTGAGCCAAATAAGAAAGGTTTTTGACTGACATGGATGTGCAATGCATTTTACAAACCGTGTGCATAGTAGTCAAAGCCCCATGCAGCTTTCAGATCAGATAGATGTAATCCAAAACTATTGTAAGAACCTTTCCCAAGGCCTCCTTTGTACATGAGCTATTCATTCTACTTCTAATACAATCCACAAAACTCTGCATTTATTTGCTAAATCAGTCTCTTCTGTGCTTTAAAACTCCCCTTACTATTTGCCATAAACAAATTGCACGCGCTCTGACTTCCACCAGGGCAGGTACATGCTTCAGCCCTTTACAAAACACCTGGTCAAAGGAAGAAGCGTGATGCTCTATGAATCAGCCTATTTGACCCCATATTTTCATCTCAGCCCTTCATTATTCACTGGAAAATAACAAGTCTGTTCAATGAGGCTGGGTATTCATCAGGGTTCTCCTACCTGTGATGCTTGGCTTTGACTAAGCCTTCATGCTATAGTAATTCTAAAATAATAGGAATACATTTTATGGTAAGCAAAAAACCCGCCTCTCCTATTTCATTTGTTGTAGGCCACAAAAAAAAAATATTTTTTATTCCGTTGACTTGGCCTTTATACATTCCTTTCCCTTGCCCTCCTGCCAAGTTTACCTAAGTCTGTATTCTTCCAAGCAGACATTAGTTCTGCTGCTATCCGTGTGTTCTTCTTGGACAACAGTTTCCCTGTTGTTAAGGATACCAAGTCTTTTACCGAGATTATAGAAAAAAGGAACCTATTGCCTATGTTACACAGAGAATGATATTTTTCCTATAGTACAATGAAGACACAAATAGGTGTTTTGCTTTTACAACATTTTAAAACACACGTATCTGGCATCTGCATGTGTGAACTACTGAAATAAAAATCAATCAACCAAAATAGCAAACAGAAAAAGCACTCCTAACCAAAGGGGAAAAAAGAAAGCATCACAAGTCAATCTGGTTTCATCTTTGCTGATTACCTTTCAGTTACAAGGTTCAAACAGTTCTGCGAGATAAGTGCTGCTCAGCCTGTGATTCATGGGCTTCCAGCAGCCTGTAAACAGTCTGCATTGATGGGCTGTAAAGCACTCACCAGCTTCTGGTTGAATCCGTTAATTTGAGAAATGTAAACCTGAGAATCACATTTTTATATAACAAGGATTTTAAACTCAAACACTTGTAATCATATCAACAAACGTATGGTTTTATAAAACAATAACATTTAGTTTTTCCTAATGCTAGATCTTTAGTTAGTGCCATTCTCCTCCCCCTCCTGCTACTGCCAAAAAATACAGAGGTACGCAAGCCTCTTTTTTTTCTTTCCAAAAGCCTGATCTTATTCTTCCAAAAAATTGGTTGATGTATTTTCCATTTAACTTTTTTTGTATATCCAGGTACATCCCCGCTGACTCCGGTATGGTTTGCTGGACCAGCAGTATTGACATCAGGAGGGTCGTATCCTTACTAGGTTCACCAGGGAGTAAAATAAAAAAATATTCTTGCAATGAACAAAGCTGGTATCTGAAATTGATGAAACTGATTACATAAGGCCTAGAATCAGGGGAAAATCATGCTTAGTTCAACTATGTTTTTTTATAGGTTATAAATATCAAATAATTCTGAGTTATGCAGAAATGAAAAGGAACTTGCAAGAATGGAGTTATTGCAGAAGCTTCTTAGTAAAACATAATTCTGGAGATTTTTCTAATGAATCTTTGTTGCTCTGCTAAATTAAAAGCTGAGTGGCGAACTAAATATTTATAAGCTTCTGAGATGGAAGTGACTCAGGATATGTCTACACTGGAGTGTGCTTCTGAGTAATGGCTCGTGTTTGTGGGTGGATGTTAGCTAAACCTGCCATGAAAGTATGTGTTGCTGTACAGTATGAGGCCCATCTTCTTTGTATTTTGAACACATATTCAATGCTGAAGCTGACTGGATAAACTGGGAAGTCACTCCAGAGCCTGCAGCATGCTATCATGTATAAATGCTCTAGGAAATGGCTCCTAATGCATCATTTGGGAATTTGTCTATCCTCAGCTCCCTCCATGGATGTTCTTCCATCCTTCCTGCCTTCCCTCCCACCCATCCTCCTTCCCCTCAGCATAATGGTTGAGGTAACTCTGATTCGTGTTTTCCCATCTCTTCCCCCAAAGCCAGAAGGATTAACCATGGGTCCAGAGCTTTATAAAAATGAATGGCTAGTTCAGCAGAACAGATGCTTGGTTGAACTTCTGGTATTACCTCAATTTCTGTGTTGCAGAAGGCAGCGTGACGCCAAAGATAATTCGTGACATGCTGGGCAGTAATCTAGTTGCCGATGTGGACTTGCACTTCTGGTGTATATCAACTATGCCACAGTGGTAAGACCACATCATCTTACCAGTGTGACCAACGCTGGCCCAATAGCACACATGCCAGTAAATTGCCAGGAACAAGTGAATGTAAGGGTAGAAGAAAATATATACCAGAGAGAGTAAAACACTGCCTGCCTTAGTGTCCTGCCTCAGAGGCCAATAAAGGACACCTAAAATCAGAGTGTAAAAGCAAAGCAAATGTCTCAGAGCACTTCTTTTATCTACAAGGATCTATTATACACCAGCCAGAGGAGATTTTTTTTGTTGTTTCATGAATGTATCTTTTTTTTTGTTGTTGTTAAGCTAAGTTTCCAGCATCCCTGCTGCCATATTAGATAACATAGTTGATTACACACAAGCTAATGAAATGCTGTGGGTTTTGCTTCAGTTGACAAAGGAAACCACTCCGATTGCATGCAATATCCTTCACAACAGTAATTTAAGTTTTCATGATTCAGGAAACCTTATCTAACAAAAATGGCAGTTGTCACTTAAGAGGCTGTAAATTCACCACATAATTCTGAAATGCTCCTTTTCCAACATGCCCCACAGTTAACACAGACACTTACCTTAAAGGCAAGCAGTTTGAACCTCCACTTCCATCGCCTGATTTTCTTGAGATTCTGCCAGTTGTGTCTCTCCTGTTTTCCAGCCATACTTGTGAGTACAAATGAGCTTGTCCCATGCAAGATTCCATCTTGTTAGGGTCCACATTCCACAGTGATAGTAAGTTCTGTACCCAGTGCCTCACGCTGGAGGATACAATCCCTGGCCCACTTTCTGTCCTTCAGTCCTTTTCAGAGATCTGCTTGAGGTGGTCAGTTTACTGACAGCAAACCATGACAGCAACAGGCCACTCTTCATTGTTTTATTTGTCAAATTATACTCTTCGTGCTTGTGTCCTGATCATTAATTCTTGGTTGCTTCAGTTGCCAAACCATCGTTTCAGCACCAATGGAAGATTGTTATTATTAGCAAGCCATACGTTGCAGATGGCTAAAAGTTCTTCTGCAAGAAATCCTCAATTTCAGATGTGCTTTTATGTTACTGTAAGGTAAGCACATTAAATAACTGTTAAAATGATTGCTGTTTTAAAAACACATTTTTGAATAAATATATTTCACCTAAATTTTACGAGAGATTGCTTTATTGTAACCATAAAAACTTTAATTCCCTGTATTTACGATTTCCTCTCCTGAATGATACTTTCTCTAGTTCTCTCTGCAGTCAGCCAGCTTAATTTGTAACTTGTATAGATTTTCTGCCCAGCAACAGCAAGAGGAAAACGTTCAAAAGAGAAAGACGTTGCACCAGAAAAAAAATGCACTAATTCTGGCATGGTGGTTCAGGGGCAAATATGCTACTGGAAGCAATCTCAGGTTTTTAATTACACATTTTTCAATCTAAGAGGTTCCAAAATCACAGGAATGGGAAGGCACAACGCGGTGCGAGAGGGCTGGACAAGATGATACAGCTCCACACACGCTTTTCCATCCCAAAGTGCCAGGGCGCGGTCTGGAAACACGGTGCCAGGATAAACCATTACACGCTTTCCTAGCTTCGTGACCTAATAGCAAAAGCATGTGGGGCAACCTCTGACAAAAATCCATTTTGTTTTATATAGGATGCTCTCTACTTGTAGTTCTGGAGCTGTGTGCGAGGGCCAGGGCACCCAGGGTGTGTTTAAGTGGGTAACACCTAACAAAGGTTGGGCACATCGGGCGAATGCGTGGCCTAAAGGGCTCTTGGGGTGCACTGACCCTAAATGCACGGCTTGTGGCTGCCCAAGACGTGCAGCGGGGCGATGGGCACAGCCTATGGGGCACCTGCGGGCACCATGAGGGGTGGCACAACGGGGGGAGGTTCGGGTTGGAAATTCAGAGACATTTCTCCTCAGGAAGAGCAGCCAGGCGTGGGGACGGGTTGCTGAGGGAGGTGGTGGTGTCCCCATCCCTGGGGGTGTTCAAGGGGAGGTTGGGCGAGGTGCTTGGGGACACGGGGCGGTGGGTGACGGCGCTTGGGAGGCGCTTGGACCTTGGAGGGCTTTCACAGCCCTTAATATTCTGTGATTCTGCGCTTCTACAACACAAGCAGCCCCTCTGAGGGCTCCACTGAGGATTCTGAGAGCAGCGCTGAGGCCGAACGGCGCCCGTGAGGGGCCGAAGGGGGGCGCGGCCTCCCCGGCGCCTCTCGCGAGGCCGCAGCCTCCTTCCCCCCCCCCCCGCCTCCCCCGCGCCCCGCTCCGCCGCCCGCCCCACGTCACCGCCGGAGCGGACGGGGACAACATGGCGGAGCGGCGGCGCCACAGGAAGCGGACCCAGGTACCGAGCCCCGCCGGCCTCACGGCCTCCGCCGCTCCCCTCGGGGAGCCCTCGGTGGAAAGAGCTGGCCGAGCCCCGGGCCCCGAGCCCGAGGCCTTCCCCGCGGCCCCCTCAAGGAGCTCGGGAGGGAGAAGGGGAGGTTGGGGGGGGAAGGGGAAGGGAGGCGGTGGAGCCCCGCGCCGGGACGTGAGGGGGGTTTGGGGCTGGGAATTTTCTAGCAAAGCGCCGCGGGGCCGCCCTGAGGGGGCTCGGTAGGGCCGGGGAGGAGCGGATGGAGGCGGGGGGGAGGGCCGGGTGTCCCCCCCCCCCCGAGCCGTTCCTGCCAAAAATTGGGGTTTGTGAGTGCTGTGGGGGTGCTGATGCGGCTCCGTGCATAGCTGCAGCATCAGGAGCTGGGACCTGGCGTGTGTTTATCATTAGCCCTAACGCTGAGGAGTGGTCAGGTTTTATGGCCGTGCTCAGAGTGGAGGTGACGCTTGTGAGGGGAGTCGCAGAGCTGCTCAACAGATGGACGCCTCAGACTTTGTCCTTCTGCTTCGCTGCCCCCTTCTTTCTGCTCCTTTCCCTCCCCTCCCCTGAGGAGATGGGGATGTGTCAGTGCTCGCAGTGGTGCCTGTTCCCCTTTAATTCAAATTA
This sequence comes from Netta rufina, assembly GCF_964035555.1. NCBI lineage: Eukaryota > Metazoa > Chordata > Aves > Anseriformes > Anatidae > Netta > Netta rufina. The sequence continues at coordinate 22,186,902 of NC_140132.1, read as the reverse complement.
CCGTGAAGGGGGGAAAAAAACGCAAGGAGTAATTAACCAGAATCTTGTTAAATAAGTTATCAATCACAGGCGGTGGGCATTACGGGGTTATTCACTCTCCAGAATTGTCCCAGCCTGTCCCTTACCGAGGAGGGATGACAGCAGCCCAATCAAGCATCCATCAAAACCAAATTGAAAGTAATTTAATGTTTTGTATAATACCCAGGGCTCTGGTTTTGCAAGCACTTAAGCACATGTTTACTTCCAGCCTGCTAGCAATAGGAGGATTTCCTGGGTTGTTACCGATTGCATCCGTGTCTAGGTGTGAATGCTGAAGGTTTGGGATTCTGGCCTAAATTTGTGGCACAGCTGTACAGCTAAGTCCCTATTGCCTCCTCGTAGTCCCAGTGACAATGGGAAGACAGGACACGGAACAAAGAACATTGTTGAATGCCCAGAGGGTGATCCTAATTGGTCAGAGTGAATAAAGCAAGATGTATTTTTCTGGTTTGCCTTTTTTTTTTTTTAAGCTTTTTGAACTTTCTTGGCGTAGTTACAGTATGTTTATCATGTTTCAGGATAACGCTGCAAGTTGCTTTTGAAAGGAAGAGTGGGGTGTGTGTTTGTAGGTGTCTGAAGTGCTTTAGAAGTGAGTACTTACTTCAGGGCAGTGTGTACCCCCTACTAAAGAGGCTATTTACCATGCTGTGAGTGGGTCTGACATCTGAATGCCCCATTGCTAATTTCTTGTCAAGAGTAAGACTGTAGCAGGAGACAGAATATTTAGCTGTGGATAAAGCTGATGGAGCAGACTTCAATCACAAACATTGCGTGTACAAAAACAGGCTTCGGAATAATTTTATATCTACCATCAAGATGTGAATCGTGGTACTTTGGTCAACAAGCTAAACGTGAGATGAGGCATGCAAAAAGGGGCAATAAAACAGCTCAAAATTCTCTCAAGCCTGCTTTTCCATCGGAAGCGATACCAGGAAGGATTTATTGTTCAGGATGCATTTTCATAACGAAATACATTGCCCAATCTGGACCGCTGAGCTTCGACTCTTCCTCTGGCAACAAGGTGAAAGTGAGGGAAGTTACAGAAATCCTAACTTCAAAAGCCGGAGTGAAGACGTTTTGTAGGTTAAGTTGTCGCTGTCATTCCTGACGGTAATTTAACTGTAATTAACATGGAGGCACGCAGCAGTGCAAAGAGCCTGTTCTGTGGGAAGCAGATTGCTAGAGCCAGTGGGCTCCCACGTGATTCAAACTTCTGAAGTCAGGGATGCTCGATGTATATGAAGGACTTAGTAAAAGAAAGCAACATATGTTGTCTGATGGCTAGTTTAATATTTCTTCTTGAGACAGACACCTCTCTGGGTGTCAAAGACATCTGGGGGATGTCTTCGGATGCCTTTTGCTCCAGCAACCCAATGAAGGCTATTTCATCTCTTGGGAAAAACAGTCTGTCCCGAAACACTCACTTAAACACCAAATCTTGAGCTGGTCGCTTTGACGAGCGTTCGGTTGGGTAACACGTGGCACTTTGGCAGGTCTGCGCTCGGACTATTAAGTCGGCATTAAGTTTTAATTACTTTGGCCAGATTCCATTGTGCATGGTTTTATTCTGCAGATGTGAAGTTGTGTTTGCGTTGCGATTAATAGCACTCGCATAGCATCCTAGTGCTGTGCCCTCCACTCTCAAAATGCTAATGCGTATAAATATCACTTTTATAAATAGAGAAAACTCTTCTGAGGCAGTGATTTGGCAAATGCCTCGACTGCAAACTGAGGTTTGGGGGTAACAGGAGAACGTGCTTTCGTTGTTGGCTTTTTTTTTTTTTTTTTTTTCCCCTTCTTGAATCCCTGGATGCAAGCTTTGAGATTCTCCTGATGAAGGACATGGACTAATTGGTATTAACTGTTCCTGTTGGTCATTCTTCCGTGCCTTGATTTGGGCTCTGCTGGAAGGAAAATGTGCAACAGCTGCATTGCTGCAAAGTGGTACAGCTTTTTGGGAATGGGTACGAAAAGGGTCTTCTGAAATGACAATGCAGTACTGTACCATTACCAGAAATGTTAATGCAGCTGGCCAATTTTCTTGTTATCTTCTGGTAAATTCGAGTAAAGCCGAGTAGGATGATAACTAGGGAGAACAGCGAAGTAGCTTTTTCAAAAGGGAGTAGTATCAAGTGGTAAAGGAAGAAGAAACAAAGATTGAGGGGGGAAAACAGAAAAATAAGCATTTAAAATAGTAGCTCCTTGTGTCAATAACAAAAGAATCCCTGTAGTATGAAAATCTGAATTAGATTTTTGGCGATAGGAAGGGAGAAAGTCAAAACAACTGGCCTCAGGTTAGAATAAGACTGCAGCTGGCATGTTTTATCTCCCAAATACCATGCGTTGCTCCTTGGGCATGAGTTTTAGAACCCAATGTGTTTTGTTGTGAATATGTAAACTCAGTTTTTTCTCCAGAAAATTAGTGATAGCTGCAAAGAACGAACAAACAAACAAATACGTCTACTTACCTAGGACATGTACAGGACAAAAGCAGGTTAACCTTTTCCTGTATGGAAGAGTGAGCGTCTTGTGGCCAGCAGACAGCCGCAGCAATGCAGAAGAACTGGTTCCTCTGCCTGCCTCTGCCATGGTGCCTTTTGAGAGACCTGGGGCAATCCACGTAGTGGTCATCCGGGCAGGAGCCGGGCAGCTTTACCCTTGGTAGGCACTGAAGAAAATTCAGACGGAGTCCTAAGAGCAAGGATCAGCCCCTAACGGGTTGTTTTCCCCCGACCCAGCCTCATCCAGTGATGCATCAAATTGTGCTAACTTGTGTGTTCCTTCTCTGCTCTACAGCACCTTGGTTTCTTTTAGGCAAAGTCCCCAAGTTTCAACAGAGTGGGTGAGGACGATGCCTTTCCCTGCCACAGAACATCCAGCCTAAGGTTTGGGTATGAATCCTCTCAAGCAGGGAGTTTTGGGGTTTCACGTGCCCCATGTGAGCACCACTGATTGAAGAGCCTGCGAATGTTTTTGAGTGTGCCCTGACGCATTCAGCATCCTCTGGAAAGCTGATGTGTTTGAGTCCTTAGCAGGGACGTGAGGGTGTTCCCATCAGCTAGGTACAGGTGCTCCATGTAGGTTGGTGGCTTAGCCCCCACCACCTCTATCTGATTAGCAAAGGGTGATGCAAGGGGACTCTTCAGGGGCTGGGTTAGGTGTTCAGAGATTCTTAGATGGTTAAAATGCTGGTTGTCCCTGAAGAGTTCACCCAAACTTCACTGTAACAACAATTAGGCATTGAGAAAATCCTGGCAAATGTCCGTGTGGGTTTGGATGTCAACACTTGCTGAAGATTTGTCAGTGCCTTCTAGCCTGTGCGCATTTCGTATGTGGTACTGGCCGTGTGCTGAATGTGGACTTCAAAAGCAGGTGGCAGTGGTTACAGGAGCTGGTGGACTGCCATGAAGTCTGTGCTGCCTAACCCCTGCTCCAGCAGTAAGTGATGGTTTGTAGTGGGTGATACTAGAGCTGAACCCCACGCCAGTCTTCGTGCCTTTTGTGCCATACTGGGAGAGGAAAGGGACTTTGGGATAAGGGATCCTCTGACGGCGCAGAGGAAGCGCTGGAGCCAGCTCTGTGCCACTGGCAGTGCCCCCTGGAGAAGGCTCGTTTGGCAAAATGAGAAAACGGCATCCTGAGAGTCTGCGAGGCCGGGAGAAGATAGGCTGGTGATTCAGCCCAACTCCAACGTGCTCAGACCATCCTGGGACGAGATAACTTGGATGCAGCTGTGTGTGCAGGCAGGGTATGAGGAGGAGAGCGTGGAATGATGTAGACTCCATCTGGATGTAAACTCTCAGCTGGGAGGGTCGGCTGCACCTGATTAAGTACTCAAATGTCTTGCTTTCCTTATCTGAAAGTTGTATAAACTGTTCGGCTTCAGAAACCGTCTGTGAGGGATGATGTTCTGAAAACCGAAGTGTGCAGGTCTTCTGTCTTCCCTATAAAAGTGAATTTTAAATATCGCACGCTTTTTAAGGCTGTGTTGTCTGCTTTAAAGCTTCATAACTTATTCCAAACTACCCCTTGATTCATTTGTGTAACCCTTTTCTAAATATACAGGAGGCCTAAGAAGCCCCCTGTTTGGCTATTTCTCCGGCTGAGCATAGAGATCTGCTAAACTGCATCTTTAAAAACTTGCACTCTAGGTACTGACATTTTCAGTGCTTCTGTTGACTTTGCTTTATGAGGGAATTCAGTATTCTGTCTGTCATCTGCTTTAATATTGTAACAGAAGTCTGGCTCTGCAAGTAAAGGGCTGAAAATAGGATGAAAAATGGGGATTAATTTGCAGGGAAAACTTTCTGAGAACGAGCTTGGTCAAGCTATGGCAATTTCTCTCACAGGAAAGCTTTTTTGCTTGGGTTACTCTGCAGCAACCCCACAGAAAAGGACAAAGCACTAGATAGTAAGGAGCAATCAAAAAAACTGGTGCCAGCCGCTGCCTGTATAGCACATCACATGGCTTAGCAGAATCGTAAACATTTAAGGAAGGAAAAAATATGAAATCCTGGCAGAGGAATGAAGTGAGTAACTTCTCGGGCTGTTTCATGGACTGTGCTGTAAAGAAGAGCGTTTGCCTTGTGAATCGTCATCAGGAGTATGAAGTGCTGGTAGGAAACGTGAGAAAAGCATTATTCCGAAATGCAGCTGCTGCATCTCATCGTTTGTATCCATGGCACCTTGGTGTGGGTGCCCTACCCTAATCATGTGGTACATCCATCCGTTTCCCTTCAGTGCATTGTGGTGTAGTTTGTTGCTATTAAATCAAATCTGGTTTGGTACCAAAATTAGTAAGATAATCAGGGATTTATAGTTGCTGGTACAAGTGCACCATATAAGGGGACTTCAGACCACAGTATGTGGTGTGCGTGCACTGCCAGTTCGTGGGTAGTTATCTGCTGTTACACACAGACTGATAAAATTGGAAAGGAGAAAAATGAAGGGTTGAACACGGAGAAAGTTTTCCATCCATGTGAGGTCTGCTAGGATCATCTGGCGTGTGTTTGTAAACATAACTGGCGAGTGTGAGAGTATAGTTCTGCACACACACAAAGAATTCAGGCTTAAAAATCTCAGGAGGCTCAGAACGAACAAACCACTGGCTGCTTTTGGTAAGGTGGATATCCTGCGCCTGATTGATTTTCTTTAAAAAGGTAGGAAAAGCAAAAATCTCCTTTAGAAGGATCATTCATTAACCAGTTGATTTTGAAAGCTAGCAGTGCAGGCTGTTGAAAGTTAACAGCTCACACTGTCTGAAGTTTTTATTCAGAGGTAACGACTGCTTGACCTTGCGTTTCTGCTTCTTGCAATGTTGTGGTTGTGCAGCTTCAAAGCAGGAATGGACCTTTAAAAATGCTGTGTCTTTACACTGGATCTTTGCGATCTGTATATACCCATAAATCCACAGTCTTCGTGGCTTCTGTGCTGCATTTCTGTGGGCAGCACAAGGACAGGTACAGAAAAGGTGCTGCTGGCCTGCAAAAAGTCTTGGGGTGTCTGTGCGTGATCCCCAGGTCGCAGTGGGGAGGGGACCTGGAGACCTGAGCCTTGCTGACTGAAAGAGCTCTTACAGAAAGGAGTTTGAGGAAGTTTGTGTGAATCGGTGTAATATCCCAAACGTTTGTTTCATGATTTTCTGAAGCAGGAATGTTCAAAAGGTCTTCCTCCCCCCTACAAATACTAGGCAGTAATTCAACACAACTGAAAGCGCTTATCTTCTGCCTTCTGTCTTACAAGTCCTTTGAATTCTGCTACCGGTCTGCAAATTGGTAAATGTATGGCATGTGTTGATGTTTGTAGACTAAAGGTGCCTTTTTCCTAAAATGCTTGTTCTGGAGCTCATGTACCTCATCGTGCTGCACTTTATACTGGTGTTCCTAGTCCCTGGACTGGGAGAACCTCCTTGATGGTACTCGTGAGTCCAAGTCACGTTGTAGTCATGCAGTGGTATTGAAAACTTTGACACAAATCTTTCAACTTCTATTCAACATGGTTTTCACCCCTCTTTGACATGAAATTCCAGCTGCTCAGTATTCTGTCAACATGCCTGTGTTGCTGGCATTTCATACATGCCAGTTCTCTCTGTATTGTTTTTCTTTGCTCTCAGCTTCACAACTGTTTTCCTCCAGCCTTGTAAGCAGCTTTCCATTTGCCAAGTGTCCAGTACTTTCCTCTGACTTCCTCCTTTAACTTGCCTTTTTTACAGAGCTGCTGAATGAGTTTGTAGTCGTTACTTTTGGATCATCTAACACTATATTCTGGGATTATGTATCTTTTGCATGTTGTAGAAAGAAAGCTCTTGAGAATAATGACTTATGTTCACGTCTTTTACATTTTGTTTGTTATTTATAAATTGCCACCAAATAATGAGGATTTTGCAATATCTGAATTCTGAGCCCAAGTGAATGTTTCTCCATTGTGCTTAAGACTCTCTTAATTTTGCACTTTCTCTGTTGTAGGAGGTCGGTGAGCCATTCAAAGAGGAGAAGGCTGTTGCTAAATACTTACGGTTCAACTGTCCAACAAAATCCACCAACATGATGGGCCACCGAGTTGACTATTTTATCGGTAGGGTTACTTTTAACCACAAAACTAAACTGTCTAACACTGTACTGCGGGTGGTGGGAAGAGGATTTTGTTTTTATTTTTTGTGCTTTATCTAATAAGTACCGATCTTTCAGTACAGTTTTGAAAACTTAGATAAGCATTAGATAGCTGTAAAATTAATCTTATCTGAAGTAAACACAATAAACGTTTCACTCTGTGATTTAAAGGTGCGTAGTTGTCAAGTACTTCAGAATAGCAGCTACTCATTTACCTTAAAAATTGAGAAGATGTGAAATGTCACTGGAACTGATTGACTGACTGGTGTGGTTCAAGTAATGTAGACTCCAGGATGAATGAAATAAATGTCATTCTTTCTAACACATTGTTTTTGTTTTTTTTTCCCCCCATTTTTTCCTTTAGCCTCAAAAGCTGTGGATTGCCTCCTGGATTCTAAGTGGGCAAAGGCAAAGAAAGGAGAAGAAGCGTTGTTTACTACTCGGGAGTCTGTAGTTGAATACTGCAACAGGTATGACCTAATCTAAATCATCGCTTTTATTAATGAGTACAGTTGTCAAGACGTCTTCGTTACTTAGAAACAGTTTTGCTTAGGCCTCTTTGATGAAAGGACTTGATGCGTTCTAAGACATTAGCATTAGTATGTAAAAATAAAGACTTTTTATTGCTATGTTTGAGGGTGTCAGATGAGAAATAGGAACAAGGTAGTGTCATCATCTTTGTTTCCCAAATTCTCTTCTGCATTTGTTATGCTGTTTGGGGCAGCAAATTTTCCTAAATGTTATAGCTCTTTTATGTCAGCAGGATGAGAGCTCTCAACTGTCTCCTTCCTGTGGACCTGGACTGCCATTATGGCAAAAGCTGAACTTTGAGGTTCAATTTATGCCTCTCATGTGGCACGTCTCTGTTGCTTAGCAGACTCAAAAGTGCTTTGTTTAGATGAATGGCATATTCTGGCCCTTCTATCCTTTTTTGGGGCTGAATCTTATACTTGGAAAGCTATGCAAAAGCCACTTACAAGTAACGACTATATTTAGGGGGTTTTGTTGTTTTGTTTTTTCTTTTTGGGCTTCTTAGATAGCCATCCAGCAGGTGAGATTCTGCCCCTAGTTCTAGGGCTGAGACAGGCCTGATGCCGTTTGAACTTTGTGCTGACTTAGTCAAGAAAATTTAGGAAAAAGAACTTATTTTAATGCAAGCAGAAAAATATCTTTCTTTCCAGGATCTTTGGACTGAGGTCTGTATGTTTGCCTCTCAGTTATTAAACCATCAGTTGAGACAACAGTTGGTTGAGTCCTTCAGCTCCAGCAGGGTAGAGAGTGACAACGTAGCATGCAAAAAAAAATCCATTTGACCCTCTGTTCTCTGACTTTTATCACCAGCATCATCTCATGCACTGTTGTCAGTGTTCTAAACGTTAGCACTGTCTGCTTCCTTGGCCACTTGAGAGAGATGGAGAGATGTCTTAATACAGCGGGGAAAGTAGTCCCTTCAGCAGAAGAGGCTGTTTAGGCTTTCATGCGTATTAAAAAGAAGTACCTTAACTCTCCTGGTGTGGCCATTGTGATTGTTTTACCTGCCCTATCCAATAGGAAACAACTATCAGATTCTGTGTCACCATCCTGGGTCGGTTGCATTGAATAGTTCCGTATTTAATAAGTTCCTGTCCGCATTCATAGCGTGAATCCAATGTGTAAGGTCTCGTGGTGCACTCACATATCCATCTAAAGAAACCACAGCACTAACGCTGCGTTTGGCAGCTCTAAAGAGGGCCAATGGTGGGAATTAGCAATTCACCGCATTTCACTGTCATGTGAAGGTCTGTCCTGCTTCACCACCTGCCTGTTGGCTGCTCTGATAACGTGGCTTCATGCTTGGGCCCACTGCAGGGGGCTTCCAGTGTGGTCTGTTCACGCTCCATTGGAGACAGGGATGGCTCCCCCAGCTGAGAAGAAAAGTAGGTGCTCCCAAGCGAGTGGTCTTCTGTTGCTCGAAAGAGAAACTACATGAACAGTTGTCTGAGGGAAGTTTTTTTTGGCTTGGTTTGGTTTTCTTATTTATTTTAATTAACCTGTGTCCTGCTTTCGGTTGGGATAAAGTTAATTTTCTTCCTAGTAGCTGGTATGGTGCCGTGTTTTGGATCGAGGATGAGAATAACACTGATAACACGCCAGCGTTTTAGTTGTTGCAGAGCAGTGCTCACACAGAGCCAAGGACTTTGCAGCTCCTCGGGCTGCCCTGCAGCGAGCAGGCTGGGGGTGCACCAGGAGCTGGAGGGGACAGAACCAGGACAGTGGGCCCCAGCCAAAGGGATGTCCTATGCCATGGGGCGTCCTGCTCAGCAATAACACTGCTGGGTGAGCAAACAGTGCTGTTAGCTGCCTGCCGGGTTAAACCATAACAACCTGAAGCAGCTGTCTTTGATAATCAGCGTGCATGTATGTTTAAGTGGTAGAAGGACTTCTCTTTCTTCACTGAGTTCCTAATGTAACAGGCAGTCCAGCATAAGGATTTGATCTGCAGCAAGAGTTGAAAGAAACCAAGTACAAATCAAATCGATCTGATGCGTAGGGCCAGCTTTTTGCTGTGAATTGGCCCTTGCAATCGTAACCCACTGCTTCCCCTCGGTCTGAAGAGCAGGATCCTGTACTGCTCTTCCTATTCTGAGTTTGGGTATGGCCCTTTCAAGGACATTACTTGTTACACAGCTTCAGGACTGTCAGATACTACATCCTATGGCCCAGCCAGCCATACATGTACTTGCTGTAAGGCATGTTTGTAGCTAATGTGAATGGAATGCTTGCACGTGTGCCACAGTTCCAGTGGTAATTTTGTTCAATGTGCACCTCTTACCAAGTAACTTAATAAGCTGTTTGTCTACTTCCTTATTTTGGCGATGAAATACGTTGACATGAACTTGCAAATATATATCAGGTAGTCGTATTCATGGGAAAGATCATTAAATTGACTCGATGGCTTTCTCCATCCTACATCTTGTGTATTCACTTGTGTTTATGCCAAACACTGGCACAGGAAACTATGTTTTTTACTCAGTTCTGAACAGATGAACAAAAAGGAGCAAGAGGTGAGATGGGGTCATTTGTGATGGTGACCTCTGTCAATCAGTTATGCTGTTCGTGATTATATTAGGTAGCCTAGACTGTTACCTAATGATGTAAGTGTGTGTAAGCATGGTAATTCCAGCCACGCTTAAATTGTATCATCTAACCTTTTTCCTTGTAAGACTCTTGAAGAAACAGTTCTTTCATCGAGCGTTAAAAGTGATGAAAATGAAACCTGACAAGGATACAAAGAAAGAAAAGGAAAAAGGAAAGGCTGAGAGTGGGAAAGAAGAGGAGAAGAAGAGCAAGAAGGAAAGTGGCAAAGATGAAAAAAACAAGAAGGAGAAAGAAAAGAAGAAGGATGGGGAAAAAGAGGAGTGTAAGAAGGTAAGTGCAATCTGCAAGAGGAGAGACAAACCTGTTAACAGAGAAGACATTAACTGGTATTGTTAAGATCATATTGGCTTAAAAATATGGTTGTTTTTTCTAAAGTGTTTCTTCCTGTTTTGGTCTTTAAAATACCCGTTTTTACATTGTGGGGTTCTGATTCTGATTCAGGTCAAAACGGAGACTTCAGTTCGATCTCCTCACCTTGTAGTGCGGACTGAGTTAATGAAAGCCGCCTCCTGCTCTGCTGCAGCGGGCACTGATGCTTTGTGCAGCTGCACCTTAGCATAGATGGATGTGTATGTGTGTGCCCTAACATCTCAAAGCGCTGCAGCTGTGTATGTAAAATGAAGCAGCAGTTCTACCATGTTTGGTGATAAGAATGTCTGGAATGTGATACTTGGTGCTTGCAAGTAGCTCTGTAATAGTGGGCCAGCTTTGTGTATGGGAGCTCTGTTATTAATCTCCTTAATGCCTAGTTTTTACAGACGTCTGATCTACATTCTTTACAGTTCCTACTGTTATTACTGTACAAGTTTTAAATGTTTTCTTCACGTTTTCATTCCCGATTTATTCTAGTAGCTGAACAGAAATCATAAATTAAAACATTAGGAATCTGCTGGACAGACTTGATGAAGAGATGTATTTTGTCTTCTGTATACAGTGATATGAATCCAGTGAGAGTTAGTAGGATAGTGCTCAAAGTTACCGCAGTCTGGACACTCCTGAGTGAGGTAATGGCACGCAATCAAAGGTGCAGTCCACATGTACAAAGGTCTAGATCTCAAAAGAAAGCTGCATGGCTAATAAAGGAATGAGAAACAAAACAGTCTTGCAGGCGGTCAGAACAGAGAAGGCAGTGTAAGGTTACCTAACTCCTGAGATACCTTACAGTGCAGACGTTGAAAGTTAGGAATTCCTCCAACTCACTGTCATCTGAAGTGTTATTATTAAATGCAATGTTAATTTTTAAACTAATCATTAATTATTGAACTGATATTTTAGTGGACAATGTAAGCCATTGGGTACTAACTTAACACAGGGCAAAAATTGTAAATTTAGTTTCTAGCAAAGAAGTAAGCAAAGAGAGTGAAACAGGAGGTGGGGAAGAGGGAAGCACAAGGTCCCAAAAGGACTGAGGAAGGTAGAGAATGAAAAGGCAGAAATTGATTCTGGAAGGATGCCTGTGTGGTAAATGTGGCACCAAGATACCCATTAATTCTACAAGAGCTAGTGATTATAAAGCATCGTACTCTGCGCTTGATCTCTGTGCAGACTTTGTGGTTAATGTCAGTGGAACTTTGCTGTGCATTTGAACACATTAATCCCAAATTTACAGCCTAGTCCTTAGGTACTATGTATAAATAAAATTTCTCTTTCCTTACAATTTGCCTTTATTTTTAGATACCCAATTGTTAAGGAATGAGAACAATAAGAAATACAGTAAATAGTGTCTTCACTTAAGATCACATTTTGTTTTTTTTTTTAATTTGTAAAAAGCTGTCAGACTCAATATATTAAATACCAGAAATTAAAACCCTGTACATGTTTTTTATGTATAATCTGTGTTTCTCTCCAGGATGAGACCCCAGGAACGCCCAAAAAAAAGGAAACTAAGAGGAAATTTAAACTTGAGCCACATGAAGACCAAGTTTTCTTGGATGGAAATGAGGTAAGATTTACGGATACTTTCTAAATTTAGTGTCAGTATACTGCCAGATAATAGCTTAATTTACTACATCTCTGCAGACGTTCTTGTCCCATGGAAGGGAAAAATAATGACGATGCGATGGGTTATCTTGAAACACCAAGTTTTAGATATCTGCAGTGAGATTAGGGGCAGATAAATGTAGAACAGGAACTTAAAAAAAAAATCTAGAAGAAAACCTAATTCCCTGTACTTTACATGTGATTGGCCATGAGGTGAAGTTTTTGTCCTCGTGGTGTAATCAGGTGTTGGAGCAGGCTGTGCAGGAGGTTCTGCAGTCTCCATGCTCAGAGGCTTTTAAGATTGGATCTGGTAAAGCCCTGAGCGACCTGGTCAGGTATCACGGCTGACCCTGCTTTGAACAGGGGAATGGACTTCATGAGGCTATTTCTCATGAAAATGGCCTCATGAGATTTCTAAACAAATATCAAGCCTTTTAGAATGTGAAGTGCAATCCCAGGAGTGGAAGTCAAAAGTATCTGGCATCCAGAGGCTGCCTGACTTTGTGATCTGAGCAGCTGGGTGATTCTGAATTCTTATCCTGGCTTTACCACTGAAATTTTGTGTGGTCTTAAGTACTTTCTGCACCTTTCTTTCCTGGAAGTCAAATCATTTAATTCTTCAACAGTTCGGTTAACGTACAGAGCCATATTCCTGCTTTAAAGATTTGGGATACATTAGTAACTCCTTACTTTAGCAAAGATAAACTGTTCTCAGCATGCTTTGTGTCACTGTATGGGAATGTCTCCTGGGATTCTAGTAGCCCTTTGGTTATAAAACATGTGGCAGTGAACTCTAAATAAATTACTTGTGTGGAAAACGTGTTTCCTTTATGTATCTCTTTTTTGATCTTCGCAGTCAGATCTTTTACAAGCTGTCTTGATCTGTTTCATCCCACCTTGTGTACAATCACCCCTACCTCTGATCCTCCCCATTGTCTTTTACATGGAGTACCCAGCATGGCATGCAGCATTCAAAGCGGGGCTGCAGTGCTGTATTAGCAGCATAATAGTCTTTACAGGTATCCTAACGTTTTGTATTTTTATTTTTTAATGATGAGCTCCCACTTTTCAAGAGCTGCAACTCCCATAAACTTTCCTGAGTAGGAGCTAGTTTAGATCCATTCCTTGGGTATTTACATTAGAGCTGTTTTTAATTTTAATTCTTTTGCACTTAGGATAGCGTGTAATACTCAGTATTTATATTGCCCAGTCATGATCTTCAGTTTGGGCTTGCCAAGGAGTTGAATGGCAGCAGAGCAATGCCTGCATGTAGTTACTTTTTATACCCTGTGAGAATAGCATTAAATACTTCTTGTTGCATCACACTGAAAAACTGCACTACTGCCTCATCTAAGGCGTTGTCTTGGTAGTTTTTATCAACTCTTCTGCTATGAGGGCTCCTGGCTGCTAGTAGTCAGCTGCTTCTTTGAATCTTAACTATTGATAACTATAAAAACTGTTCAATTTTGTGAGAAAGGGAAAGAAATACTAGTTTAAGAAAACTGCCCTTCACAGGGAAGGTTTTTTCATTAAAAACTGGACCTATCTGATTCAGATGGAGCCACAGCTCTCATGCAAACATCTGGTACTCAGTGTTGCAATGGTAGGCATTTAGGTAAGTGTGCTGTGGTACAGAGGGTACAATACATTTATCTGAGGTCATCAGAGGGGACTTGAGCTGAATTGAGCGTTTCAGCTTGATGCTTTGTTCCATGGTCAGTCTGCTGGTTTTTTTGCTTGTTTGTGTTTCTCCTCTTAAGAGAATCTCTTCAAAGCTAGAAGCAATTTTTGTTTCCGGTTGTGGACTTGAGAAATTTTTATAAGTTTTTCTTGGCTCCGTGCTGAGCAATGTTAATGTGTAAAGGAAGAACAAAAGACGACAAGAAACACCTTGATTCAGTGACATTTCTGAATCTTTCGTTTCCCCATCAGCTTTACAGTTTGAATGTTTTCCCTGGAATTTTGTCACCTGTAAATTAATCTGGGAAAAAAATTCTTTTATGAAGCAATTCTTTGATAGATCTCATTTGATATTTCCCATGTTTTTCTTAAACAACGGGGAAGTTCATTCTCTCCCTGCCTGAAGACTTTGTCCCAGCAAGGTAAACTCTGCATCATGTCCCGCTCCAGCAGCACAGTGTCCTTAGGCCTCCTGCCACCAAGCTCAGATTACGATCGGTACATACCTAAGGCAATCAGTAGGAGCATGCAGGCGTGCAGCCCCATGGCTGTTTGTCTCTTTCTGCAGCTCTTTCAGTGACACAAACCTGTTTCAAGTCCTTAACACTTCTTAGGATACACAATCCCTTGCCCTCCTCTTCTACCCTGATATGGCAGAAATGTTATTTTAACATTTGTACGCTAACAGCCAGAGTGCTGTTTTCTCAGTGCAAAGCAATATAGCAAGGCACTAAGCATTTGAGTGAGGAAATAAATTAAGTAATTTATCAGAGCACTTGCTTTTTAAGTATTAATCACTATTTCTGTTGTAGGTGTATGTGTGGATCTATGACCCTGTTCACTTTAAAACATTTGCAATGGGACTTGTACTGGGTAAGTAAGAGTAGACAATAGTAAGCCCACCACGAATGGGGGAATATCAACAGGATATCTCTCCTTGCAGAAATGTCTCATCTTCCTGGACAAACTGCTTTGCTCTTCAGTTTCAGCATGACTTGATACCAATCACATGACATGGTTTTTGATCTCAGGATGGAGGGAGGATGCATGCAAATAAACAAAACACACACAAAAGACAGCTGAAGCATAGTTCAGCAAGCTTGCAAGCTGTTTATTTCAGTTTAAACAAATAAGCAAGTTGCTTCATAGGCCGCTGTGGTGGGTTATATAAAAATGGGAAAGATATTAAAGCTGTTAATTTAAACTATAAATAATACCTTTCTGACCCTTGTGTTTGTTTGGTTTAGGCAGTCAGCTTTTTTTTTTTTTTTTAATTGAATGTAATCTTGTTGTTCACTCACATCAGTGAGCTAACAGCTAATTTCACTGCTGGTCCAATGCCCTTGACCTATACTTTGCAGCTTCCTCTCCCTGTGAGAACCACCTTTCTAGGGAAACACTGTCATCCCCTGGGGCCATATTCAGCTCTCTGATCAATCCTTGGGCCACCAGGAGCTCCACCCAGCTCTCTGTGCCCGCTTCCTGCTGGACTGGTTGTTGGCAGCTCCCTGCTCACCTTTTTGCTTATTGCCTTTCCAGGGGTGCTCCTTTCTCTTTTGATCAAGTATAACAATGTAGACTTGCTCAGTGTGGTCCCTGGTGTCTGTGTAACCACTATGAGAACAGCAGGGGAACTAGAAAATATTTCAGTCAAGGCCTAAAATGCTGTCGTGTAACTCATACTTTGCTAAGCCAATACCTTGAGTAAATGGTAAGCCTCGAACCTTCGTGTATGTATGAGGAACAACTAAGCACGTGTCTCATATGTTTGTTCTTATCTTCCTATTTAGTGATCGCTGTTATAGCTGCAACCCTGTTTCCACTCTGGCCAGCAGAGATGCGTGTTGGTGTTTATTACCTCAGTGTAGGTGCAGGCTGTTTTGTAGCCAGTATTCTTCTTCTTGCTGTTGGTAAGTGTTGGCCTTCTTCATTTTATCAGCAGGTGAAGTCTAAAAGGGTAGAAACATTTAAACATACATTTAAACATTGGCTCAGATGGGTGAAGAACCTCTATTACTTCTGATTATTTTGTTAGCAGTAGCCAGACTGGTCCTGGGTATCTATTTCCTTAGTGGCCACTGGGTGTCAGGGTTGTGCCACAGAAAGAAAAGTCTCAGGCTTGTTCCACCTGTTTGTGCTTCCTCTGTTGTGGAGATTTGTTTACTGCCTCAGTTTAAAAACAAACAAAACAAGAAACCGAAAAACAAAACAAAACAAAAACCATAATGCCAGAACATAAGAACAGATTCAGTAGTGAGAATGGTGTAACCAGGATTTTAAAGCATTAAGAACTAGATCATAGACAGGATATATGGTTACTGGGGACAAGGAAAAAGACTTGGTAAGTAAAATAATAATAAATCAAGAATGCTACTGCAGAATGAGAGGATTTTCCTCAAGGTTGCCACTGTTGCTGGCTTTGGCTGCCTGTTAGCACTGGATACTTCTTACACCATAGTTGTACATTGTGAGTGTTTATAATAACAAAATTTCCCATTTTTTAAATACAGCTCGCTGCATCCTTTTCCTTATTATCTGGCTCATCACTGGAGGAAGGCATCACTTCTGGTTTCTGCCAAACCTTACAGCAGACGTGGGATTCATTGACTCCTTCAGGCCCCTGTACACACACGAATACAAAGGACCAAAAGCAGACTCAAAGAAAGAGGAAAAATCAGAATCCAAAAAGCAGCAAAAATACGACAGTGAGGAGAAATCAGACAGTGAGAAGAAAGAAGATGAAGATGGGAAAACAGAAGCAACAAGGAACTCGGGAACGGAAGGCTCAGGAGGCGAGCGGCATTCAGACACTGACAGTGACAGGCGTGAAGACGACAGGTCCCAGCACAGTAGTGGAAATGGAAACGACTTTGAAATGATCACAAAAGAGGAACTTGAACAGCAAACAGATGAAGGGGATTGCGAAGAGGAAGAGGAGGAGGAAGAAACCGAAAGTAGGCCTTCACATGAAAAATCATAACTCACTGTGGTTTTGGGACTAAGTATGTGCAAATGGTTGGATTTTCTTTGTTGGCTGATCACCAAAACATAGACCATACAGTAGCACCTTTGTTTGCTGAATATACATGTTACCAAACAGTTTTATATCTAGTTCCTTCATTTTTTTTTAACCATTAACTTGATTACTTGGTACTATGTTAATCATTAATATACATTTACAGAAGTTTTATCAATCTGACAAGTTTTCTATTGATTAATAGATTGCCCAGATCGTCCTCAAACATTGAAAACATAGCTTTCTGGTACTTGCATAACTGGTCAATTAATTTCACTTCTCAAACGTGCTTTTGTAAAACAGGTAAAAGTTGAATGACCAAATCTCAGATTATTCCTAGTTATACTCATTTGATAGCTAGTTAGGTAAAGCCCTTCGTAGCCCACAACTTTCTTGATATTTTTCCTGATTTTATTTTCAAAAGATTTTGAAAACTTTCCTAAGAAAACTAGTTTTAGCAGAAGTATTTTGCTGAAAATATGAAAGCTGGTAGTGCTGAATTTGGCTGCAGTGTTCTCTGTTTCTCCAGACTATGTGCCAGCAACTTAGGAAATCCAAACTGGTTTTGTACATCTGGTTCAGAGAAAGATGTCATCTCCAGCAGGTGAAGGAAGCAGCACGGTTTGGAAATGACGGCTGTTTTCTTTCTCCTGTTCCATCATAATAATTAAAAAATGTATTCTGTACATAATTTACAAATAAAGCAAACCATTTACTTTATCTGCTACTTATTATTTAGAGATTTGATCCAGCATTCAGTTTGTATTATTAAAGCCATTTTGTGGTGTATCTATCAGAGAAATGCAAGTCAAGAGGACCTCACAGAATATTTGTGTATGATCAGTAGCTGTTCCACAAGAGCTTTAGTTTTGTGCCAACATTCCATGTATTTGAGTATGAGTAAATTGATCCTTATTAAATGAAAGCAAACAACATAGCTGTATGTATGCCTTAATGTTAAAACTTTCTATTTTCTGGAACTGGAATACTTTTTAAATGGAAGAGGCCGGAGAGTATTCATCTGTTCAGAAATATGGGTAACTCAGAGCTAATATGAAGTGACCATAAATAATTTGTTTATAAATACCTTGAAGTAGTTTGTGCAGTTTCTCTTATGCATCCCTTATTTACTGGATGTTTGGAGGATTTGCTGTATGGTTTGATTGACTAAGCATTTAAGAAGGTAAAGCTCGGCATCATTCCTCTAGATCACTAGAGCAGTAATTGTAGATTTCATTGTTTCCTGAACCCATTCAGAGAAGGGTAAGCAAGAAATTTTAATAACTGACTCAGAGAACTTTTTTTTCTATCCTAAATTGCTTCCCCTTCCTTCCAGCACACACGTTTTTCAGATGGTGCAAATATATCAATCATAACGGGTGCACTGGTACACAACTCATGGGTACGGTGTCATTTGTCTCTTAAATGTTCTGAATATTTGCTCCATAAGAAAACATAAATTGGACCACTTTTTTATTCATTTAGCAGAAAATCAAAGGATCCACTACCCAAAAAGACAAGCTCCTGGACCCCCGTATGTTAGAGCTGATTAAAATAACAAAGCTTTTCACTCGCTTAAGCAGCTATTTTGCACTTAGCTCATACAGATGCTAGTTTTCAATGTTCTTGTGTTTCACGTATCCCTGTCTAACATTGATAACAGAACTGCATTTCTTTCTGTAGAGGCATCTTCAGCTAGCTGCCTCTAATTCACAGCGCACCTGACCTTCACAGCCTGCTCGGGAACTCTTGCTTTTAACCACGCTGGCGGAGAGTTACAAAATCTCTTGTACTGAAGCCATCCTTGCGGTTCATCAGGTTAGATTCTTGCTGATGCCCATAGGAGCTCAAGTAAGGGTGCCTGATCTCTCACATACGTGTCTTTTAGAAGCTGATTGCAAACTAGCGCTTTAGAGAGCACTACTGCGCCTTGAACCCTGTACAATACATAGAGGGGCAGCATGTCCAGCAGTGGTTCCAAGTCAGCAGCTGACCTACTGGCAGTTTTTGGAGAACTTAGTTCTGTAGATTTAAGTGTATGTTTCCTCTAAAAAGCGAGGATATCTCTGTATTTAATGGGTGAGAAAAAGTTGAAGGGACCAAATGATGAGCAATGCTGCCACCTGCTACATGGGCCTAGGGACAAACATCTAGGTTTCAAAATGAAGTGTGAAAAAATTATATTGACTCCCTAACAGAGCTCCAAGCTCACACAGGTGTAGAAATTGAATTAGCCTTTACCTCTTTCACTTGGATCTGCTATGAACAACTCTGAATTATCTGAAGAAGTGGTGTGAAGAGACCTGGCTGCTGGTGGTGTCCAGCAGTTAAGTAAAAGACTTCAAGACCCGTTACTGTAACCTAGTATTCGCCACAAATATTCCTCAAATATTTCAGAATTATTTTAGAATGAGATAATGAGAGAAGTAATTACAATATGCTAGTAACAGAACTGTGAGCAGACTTGCAGTACCTGACAAACACTTCAAAGACAGAAAATCCCAAAGGTACTTACCCAACGTTCGGTTATTTATCAGGCCACTTTTACATCAGGTATTTCGAAGTAACTTTCTTCTTACCGGTGTTGACTTAACTTCCAGAGTGCAGGGTAACTTTAGTGGGAACAAGTATAAACACATATATAAGTTAGTGGAGTGCTATTTAAACAGCTTTTAAATATTATAGACAGTTAAAAGAACGCTACAAGGACTTTCAAGATGATGTCCTTCCTGCAATAAAATTTTATAGTGGTCTTACTGACTTTCCTCCTAGTATTTCATATACCCTATGTAATTTTCTAGTTATTTTTCTTTGCAAGAAGATGTGATTACTCCTAACTTTTGGGGGAAATTAAATAATCACTGGGAAAACACTAATCAGTATTAATGCAAATCAGTATTTAGTGGAGATGCTCCACCCAGGTACGCTGGGCTCTGGTACAGATAAAATAACCTCACCTCACTTTCAATGTTACAGTATTCTTATAGACGGATCTTTCTCTACCAATTAAGAAATAACTAAAAATTTGTCAAAAAATTTGAATTTTTATTATCTGTAGGAATGTTGCAGCCCTGGTTGGGATGCTTGTATCTGTGGTGAGTTCCTAATAGCAAAGTCCCTGCGGAGCAGATGCTCAAAGGGGCCATTACTGTCATCTGCTGCATATCTGCAGAGCTGATTTTTTTTTTAATTATTAAATACATATTTTATAGAATCTCTATATACTGCTCATTTAGACCTGTTTCAATTTCTGTTTGAAATCAATCCTGTGCTTTCATAGAGCTGCACACAGCACAAGGAAAAACAGAAAGAAAAATGCAGAATGCCCCAGTTCCTCAATTAATTAATTAATTACATTTTAACCAAGACTTGTCTTCTTTTTGTTATATCAGGAGAAAGGCTGACAAGCATCTGACTTATGTAAACATTAGATGTTGAATATGTAAACACTAAACCTAGAAATACTGAAAATAGAGTTGCCTGGCTTAGCCCCTCATCTTTCTTCCTGCAGCCACCTGCACTTCTCTCAGCCCGTAATACGCTGTGGCACTAAGCTGTATGAGCCCTGCAAGGCCGCTTTCCAGCTGCTCCGGGGATATAATTCTTCTCTGATACGGTCACAATGACAGCAAAGTAACATTCAAACCTCAGGGCTGGCATCAACAGCACTGGGCAACAGAGAAACATCTTCAAGATGCAGCTCCATTACTGGCAGTAGTTGGATGTCCCCGTCAGGCCCCCTGTTGGATCTGTTGGCAGATTGAGTTCAGGTGAGCTCAGTTTAAAGTAATTCCTGCTCATCCCCAGGCAGCTGTGCCCTGCCCTTTTCTCCCCTCCTGCAGCTAAGCTGCTTCCCCTTTGCTGTCCCGGCACCACAATGCATCTACTCCAGCCACAAACCTAAGCGATTTTCAAGATAAAATAAACCTAAATACCACATGGGCAAAAATAAAGACCACTGTGGGTGAGTGAAGTGTCAGCACACACCATTTTCTTCCATGGAGCCACCACAGTGAGGACAGAGCAGCTCCTCCACCGCCAGGTGGACCTGACTGTCACTGCCATCAGCTGGGGCTAAACACAGGGCTTTCAATCAACCCGAATTTGCACTGAGTCCTCCCTTTTGTCACCAGGCACCTGGGCTTTTTGGGGCCTGCCCTGCTGAAGGAGCTCATCGCTGTGGCTTGAGCTCTGGATGACTGTATCTGCTTCACTTCCTTACACTTGAGTCTAAATTCTTCACGGGTTGCACTGGGATAAATTCAGAGGAGATACACAAATCTGTAATGTTACAAACAGAACAGGAGACAGGCTCTGTGATACTGTTTCTGCTCCCACCTGTCGTGGTTCCGCTCGAGTGGGCAGCCGAGCTCCACCACAGCCGCTCTCTCACTCCCCCTCCTCAAAGAGGAATGGGGAGAAAATATGTGAAAAGGGCTCAAGGATTGAGATAAGGACGAGAAAATCACGCAATAATTATTGTAACGGGCAAAACAGACTCGGCATAAGGAGATAGTAAGATTTATTGCCTACAGCTAACAAGCGAGAGAAGTGAGAAAACAAAGGGAAAAAAAAACAAAAGCACCTTCCCCCCCCATCCACCCTCTTCCACCTCCTCCCCCCGAGCGGCGCAGGGGAACGGGGAATGGGGGTTATGGTCAGTCTACAGCACTTCTTCTCTGCCGCTCCTTCTCGGTCACTCTCGTCCCCTGTGCTGTGGGGTCCCACCCACGGGATGCAGTCCTTGATGAACTGATCCGGCGTGGGCTTCCCACAGGCAGCAGCTCTTCCAGAACTGCTCCAGATATGGGTCCGTACCACGGGGTCCATCCCTCAGGAGAAAACTGCTCCAACCTGGCTCCCCTACGGGCAGCAGCTCCTGCCAGATCACCTGCTCCTGCGTGGGCTCCTCTCCACGGGCTACAGGTCCGGCCCAGAATCTGCTCCGGCAGGGGTCTTCCACAGGCGGCAGCCTCCGTCGGTGCAGGGCCACCTGCTCCACCGTGGTCTCCTCCACGGGCTGCAGCATGGAACCCTGCTCCACCGTGGTACTCCATGGGCTGCAGGGGGACATCCTGCTTCACCATGGTCCTCACCACAGGCCACAGGGGACTTCTGCTCCGGCACCTGGAGCACCTCTCCCCCTCCTTCTACACTGACCTTGGTGCAAGGCTGTTCTCTCGCTCCACTGACTCTCCCGGCTGCTGTGTGGCGCAGCGTTTTTTCCCTGTCTTAAATATGCTCTCACAGAGGCGAAAAACAACATCGCTTATTGGCTCGGATCTGGAAAACAATGGGGCTCTTCCCAAACATGGGGCAGCTTCTAGATCTTTCTCACAGAAACCACCCCTATGGCTCCCTGCTACCAAAACCTTGCCACGTAAACCCACTACACCACCAAAAGGGAAGGAAACTCCTCAGTACAGAGGGGGTGCTGCAGCAGGAGATGCTCGGGCACCGCAGGGCCTCACGCCGCTCACAGGCAGCTGCTGCCCTCTGAGCCACTGTGTGAAGGGAGGGCTGCACCACGTGCTGCTTGGCTGACATTTCATTCAACTGCTTTGCATCTGAGGTATTTCTGAAAGCAAACCTAGAAAGGTTTGTATCACGCAAGTTTGAACACAATTTTTTATTACACTATTTTTAGCAGGAAGTCTTCAGCAACCCTTTTCCTGTACACAAAGCAGCTATGGTTGTGATGCAACTTGTGAGGAGTTTTAATATAAAATACACTTCAGCATTTAGCGTAGAGATTATCAATAGGGTTAGCTTTTCTTTTAAATCAGGCAACTCTTACTAGGAAGTAATCTGTTCTGTGCAAGGGTCCCCACCTACTTGCCAGCACAGCTACATGACACACATCAGCTTATAAATACAGGAGAGAAAGATGTCAATTCTGTTACAGGCCTAGAGAAAGACCAGTGGCATACGGCTGTGTTAAACAAGGGCGACCCCCAGCTCACTCCAGAGGATTTCCCAGGGTTGACTCATTTGATTCTCAGCCTCTCTGAAACAGTCCCACTCTATAAAATGAGATAGCACAGGAGATCCTTACCTGCTTTACCACTGTGCTGTAGTTTGGAAGACACTTAGCTGTAAGAGACAGGATGCTTGCTAACAAACTTTCACAAGTCACACACTCTTAACAGTTGATCACAACTTATTACAGATTCTGAGCAAGCACTTTAAAAGGAGTTAGAGCTACGAAATGGGCCACGGCTCTGCTGTTTGCTAAGGCTGCGCTGTTGCTTTCCCACTTAGCACATAAGGAGAAAGACAAAACAACTCTATCAGTGTAAACGAACTCACAGTGAGCAGCTGCTGAATGTTTTCAATAGACTTCCTGGTAATGGCTGGTACAATTTCATTAGGGCTTCTCATTTTATTTAATAAAACATTGGATGATTTTATTTGTAGTACAGCAACAGGTGCAGGGAAACAAAAGGCACATTTCCTGATCGTGCCCACAAAGAGTCCATTACTCACTGGCTGACACAGAAGGCATTCGTTTTGCCATGTGTAGTTTTTTATATGAAAATAAGGATCACTCATAAAAATAATTGTTTTATGATAAAAGACTTCTGAGAGAAGTTAGAATTAGCAATTGCATGGTGCAAATGGTTTCAGTGCAAGTTCAAGTAAAGAGAGATAACTACTCAGTGGACACCAATCGTGCTTTGGATACAGATCAAAATATTCTGTACAGGTGGTGAGCATCGTTAATCCTCATAATATAGAGCAGAAACCAAACACAAGAAAGGCTAAGCTCATGATCCTTGAAAGTACTCTGTAGCGAGGATCCAGTGAAGGATGTAAATGTCACAGAGTAAGTCCTAGAAAAAGGTTTTCTTTTGAAAAAAATAAATGCCCTACTACAACTAATGCCCAGAAGAAAGTAGATTCACATCTGGACTTCAGCACAGTTCAGTTCCAGCCTGTGAACTTAATCTTAGAGGAGATCTGTTACAGGATGAATCACAAGGTGTTATTTGTAGCTAAGTTAAAAGTAAAACCAAACACCCTCTCAACCACATCGCGTACCATAAGCCTATGGAGGAAGAGATTAGATGTTCTCTGGCTGAGACCTGAGAGTACGTTGTTTTGAAACACGAACGTCTTGCTAAAACGTTCTTCAATCAGTTCAGAGAAAAGAGGAAAGGAAAACAGGAAGCAGAGCACTGACTGCTTCACCTGAAAGAGGAAGAAGAGTAGGTTGTGAAAACCTAGCTTTTCGATTTGCTTTGCCCAGAGGAAAAACATCTTATTTTATTCAGCATACTGGTGAGACAGAGCCGTTTATTCTGACACATTCATGCCTTCTGAATAGTGGCAAACTCCACATAAAGATAACAACATAGGAAGAACCATCAGTGCTGGCAAAACTGAGCAAAAATTTCTACTCACCTCTATACCTTGAGTAACAAAGCAATTTGTTACACTTGCCTCCCCCTTACTTCTCCTGAGATGCAAAAAGCAAGACGAGTAAGAAGGAACGCACATTGTCTGTGCTTTTAAAAGATTCCTGAAAAGTACATGAAAACATCTTGTAGATGGGACCTGGATCAAATATTGTCTTCGTTATAAAATAAGCTGTCCCTTGACATGCATTCCTTAATACATATTTTATTAAAACCTCCATAAACACCCTAATGTCTTTCTGAGACGTGGCCTTTCAGGAACAGCAACTACACAATGCTCACTCACCAGGCCATTGCAAAACTCAAATTGCTAATCCTGTGCTGACAAGGCATAAGATCTAATAGGGCATTAAACATGCTCTGCTAGGCAACACCCAGTTAAAGGCATGCCAAAGAAAAGGGACAGAGGAAAGGCTGCATCACACCAGCACTCATCTCCACGTACAAATGCACTCTGGAGATGACATTCTGCACACACCTGGTCTCCTGCCAGCTCTGCTCCTGTCTGTTATGTCCACTCACCACCAAATTAAGTCTCAGTCCAAACCTCTGCTGCTCAGGACGCTGATTTTTCATAATAATTTCTCCAGGAGTTCACTCCACAGTCTATAGCTCTGCCCATGTGACATCAAAATGCATAAATACACATTCAATCCCCCTGTCTTGCTCCCACAGGCTTGGGGTATCCCAGATGTCAACGTGAGATTTCTTGAACTACACAAGGATGAGGTGTAAATTTATTCCTTCTGCTCACTTGAACAAAGGGGCAGTTGGCAACTAGCATGTGCAGCACAACAAGGCCCAGACAGGAAGATCTGGGGGAAAACAAAAAACAAACAAGATTTGGGGCTGACTACCCAGGAGCCATGACCTAAGTTCCTTCACATAACGGGAAAGAAGTCCGATTTGGTATCGTCTTGAAGAAAGAAGGACACATCTACCCAAGTTTCTTGCAGGTGCAGGGGACACAGAACCACAACGTGATTTGAAAAATGCACGAAGAAACTGTTGCAAGAGCTTTGCTGTATCACTTCAAGCACCCCCCTCCTGGAACAGGCAGTCTTTGGTCCTCCACACACAGGTGCCTGTATGCAAATACACATTCATTTCTCAAACCTTTCTACAGCCGCACAGGCACATAAATGCAGCCACCTCAATCACGCAGGACGGCTCCAGCCGTTACTTAAGAGCAGAGCATTTGTCAAATACCTGCACGTTTTCCTGCAAAGCTGCAAACTGAGCAGATACTACAGAAGAGCCTGACCTTATTCAAGACCGAGTGTGAGCAGCTCCTGACACAATGAGAAGGAGCTGCCAACGCAGAGCAACACGTTTGATTTTGAGGTCTTCCCTCCTTTCATTATTTTATGTTTGAAAAACAGGAAGATGAGATGTAGCATTTGGGAACAGAAAACAATCACTTCAGAGTAATCAGTGAGCAATAAACAAGCTTTCAAACAAGCACCACAGTGGGTCTTGGAAGAGGGAAAGGGAAGCTAAGAAGTAGTTCCAACATTAACTCGGGGATGTTGGACACATAAGATTAACCCAAAATACAGTGCATGCAGAAGCGGCTTCCGATGCCTTCTTCCTCTCTTTGAGCTGACAAAAGAAAATTTGATTGCAAGAGTCTACGCAACTTGCCCCTGTGGGACACGCAGAGGAGCCTGCCCAGAAAGCTAAGCACGGAGCTGACATGCTGGGCTGCACACTCTGGAAGTCACGCACGCATTAAGGTCTATATCAGCAGAAAGAAATGCTTAAACTGTTCCTTTCCCTTCCTGGTTGCTCGCTTCCACCATCCGTGTATCTCCCCACAAAGGCCAGCACAGTTGTTACTGCAGTCGTAAAGAAAGTAGTGATCAGAAGCAAAAATATCAGCCCAACAATTTCCTAGCCAGCACTGGAAAAATCACTTTTTCTGATTTACTTTGATTAGAACTAAGAAGAGGATAATCTATTATCAAGGGTATAGTCAGATACTGGTGAATGGGACCACAGAGCAGCCTGGGTGCCCAGATGGTAAAATACCCATTCCAGGTGTGAAAATTTTCTTGTTACATTGCAGTCTGTGTAACAATCCTAATAAGTGCTTTTGGGGTAAGTAAATATTGCCAATGTGAATGCTGCTCGAGATTAGGTTAACTTCTGGGAAAAAAAAAAAAAAAAAAAAAAAAAGTTATTATTTCTTTGTGGAAAAACAAGATGATTGATATCATAGTCTGAAAAAAAAATAGTGAGAGCTTATTTAAACAGTGAGAGGAAACACAGAAGACAAAAATTAGAAGAGCACTCTACCTGCACTTGAATTTAATTCCAGAGTACCAGAGAGTTAATTGCTTTTAGAAGAGGTCTTACCAGCCAACTTAATACTTCTGTACATACAGATCAAACATGGATAGATCTATCACTGATTTTCTATTTAACCTTCAAGAAAGACAAAAAAAAAAAAAAGTTTCCCTTTCAATGGGTACGAGACATGGCTGCTCTATGCTTAATGACTGAAGTTTAGACCCAGTAAAAAAATAAGTTAAACTGAGTAAGTTAGGTCCAAAAAGCTCCCAAAGATTTCTCTCTCCTAAGCCTGATCAGGTCCCAGAAATTACATGTTCTGCCTACCTTTCTGAGGTGGCCCAGCCCGCAGGAATCACCTAACAGATGCCATTTACTCCTGCCAGCACCTAGTTTTTGAGAAAGGCTGGATGGCCACTATCTTTTCCCAGATCTCCCAGTGACTCACACCAGCACCTCCTGCTCAGCGAGCCTGGACAAGCACCTGGCACGGCCAACTTGCTGGCCGGGGGGCAGAGGAGCGGCAGCGCCGGGCTCTGGGCTCCATTCTGCACACACGGGACGGGTGCTGCAGCACTGAGCTCACAGGCTTCCACGCCTCTCCTTAGATTTATCTCTGAATTACCAAACACATAATGAGGAAAAAAGAAAAAAAAAGCCATAGAATGACAGCTATATTGCATACATGCAGCCAACAGAGAGCCATAGTCAACAGGAAACCACTTCCAATTAACTCAAGAAGCAACGCTCAGGACTCTCAGCTGGCCACACCAGCAGCAGGATGTGCTCTTATCCTACATTTGTTGCTAGATGGGAAATAAAACAACAAATGGAAAACTAAATTAGTAGGTTGATCTGGAGGAGGAGAAAATTCTATTCTGTGCATTTTTAAACTCTATTAAGTAGATTGCTACAGGATGTCCAAGCCAAAAGGCCAACCCATTTAGAAGGCTTTATGTTATACTTGCAGGATTATCCACTTGAATTCACCATTATCTTAAATGGAACAATGGCTATTTCCTAACCTGCTTCCAAACTTTTCTTAATTGCTGAAAATCTCAGAGAAGGCCAGCGCTGGGAGAGCCATTTGCAAAAAGATCTTTTTGCCAAGATAGTGTCCACAGTGAGATATTCCTTAGCATTTTCTATATAATCCTTTAACTATACTATGTGGAGAAAGTTCCTGTATGTAAAACAATATACCTACAGCACCGAGGGATTGCAGAATTTTGCGTTGCATTTCAAACCCAGCAGTGTTTTATAAAACCATTAAACGATGTAGAAAAAGAGAATTATCGCACCACTGGCCAAATTCTCCAACGTTTAGGTTTACCCTACGGTCCTATCAAGGAGCAGGGACACCGCAGGAAGGCGATACGCCCCATGCTTGGGGGCACGCTGTGCTGGCTGTGGGAAGGGGAAGGTGCCTGGGAAAGCCCATGGACATGGGGCACTTGGGGAGAAACCCACCGGCTGCTCCCTGAGGGACACCGAGGATGGACCAGGAGATGCCAGATGGGGCCAGGCGGTGGGTGCTGCCCGCGTCCCTGAAAGCACCGAGGGCTCTTCCAGCTGCGAGACCTGCAAAGAAACAGAAGCAATTAATCTTCTGAAAGCCTGCTCGGCCCTGTCAGTGACACCTTTGGGATGGGATCTGTTGGGATGGGACCTCCCCACACGCCGCAGTTGCCCCCCCGAGCCAGCAGCCGCACAGTGCCCTCAGGGCGAGGCGCTGCCCCCCGGGGCCGTGCCCGTCGCCCTCCCGGTGGCCCTGCCGCAGCCCCCCCGGCTCTGTCCGGGCCCTGAACACGGAGCCAGCCCTCTCTCCGCCATCCCCTCACCGCCTTCTCCTCACAGGGCCCCGCCTCGCCTCGCCTCGCCTCAGCCGGCCCCGGTTCCCCTCCCCGCCCTGCCGGTGGGTAGGGGCGGAGATGGCCGCCGGCTGAGGCGGCAGCGGCGCGGTGAGGGCAGCCGGGCACGTCCCGGGACCTGAGGCGGCTCAGCCCCACCGGAGGGGCGGCAAGGTGGGCTCCTCGGCGGGCAGGGGCCGGGAGGGACCCCCACGGGACCCCCACGGGACCCTCAGCCCCAGCGTCCCCTCAGAGCCGCCTCCCTCAGCCGCGAGGAGTGAGGAAGCTGCGAGCCCAGGTAGGCTGCTAGCTCTCGGGCGGCTTTGCAGGAGGCACCTGGCTGACTGCTCGCCAGCTCTGGCCGTAAAATGCTGGTGTGGGTTTAAACGCGAGCACTTCGTGGATCACAGGGATGCTGCGAGGCTGCCTGCAGCTGCCCTGGGCTCTCTGCTGCTGCTGCTGGGTGTGCGGGCGCCGTTCCTCACCCCGCGGCTCTGCGGCTGCCAGTGAGGGGTGCAGCTCTGCAACCGGCCCGGGCAGCTTGCTGCGCCCTTACTGAGACTGTTAAGGGTTTAAAAACAACGGCAATAACAAAAATAATAACTCTAGAAAAGGCCTAAAGTGCATCTTAGCAGTGGGCTTCAGCACAGGCGAGCTGTAACAGACAGAAGTATGAGGCACCTGCGCTGCCTAAAAGGAGGGGAAGGGCAAAAGAAGCGAAGTAGCAGTTAACAGCTTTATAGAAAAGCCGAGGTAAAAGTGGAGAAACGTTTAATGCTTCGCTTTCATCTGTGGTTCGAAGGACAAGTGCTGTGAAAAATTCTGGTATCGCTGTCCTGGTCCCTTAGAGAGGGAAGCGTGGAGAGCTTTTTCTGATACGCTGTGTTGGTGTACATGAAGCCATCCTGTGTTCGTTTTTCTTAGGAATTATCACGTGGGAAGACATTGTAAGGGAAGTTAACAAGTCTAAGGGGAAAAACAGCATTTCTGAGGTGCCTATTGCTGTATAACTTATATTGCTAAAGGATGAACAGAACCCCAGTCAACTAATGAAGCTTATTTAGTTTGGTTGCCAACTAAACAGGATGGGTTGTTTGGATGTCTTGTCTGCTTTCGGGATATTCCTGCGGTCTCAATTCCATATAGATTCTGTGAGCATAACAAACTGCGAGGCCGTAACATGACAGGTCCTGCTGGTTGCACAGTTTCTGTCCTATGTGGTTTTCTAATTTCTTCAGAATACGTAGTGGCGCTGAACCACCTACCCCTCTGCCCAGCTGGACAGAAAGACCTCCGTGTTTTCTAAAGGGAAGAAGCACGGTCAACCTCATTTCTGAAACCTTTCCTTAGGGAAGTAGGTAGAAGAGTAACTTAAGCGTATGTTGATCTTTTAACTCTCAAAAGAGTATACATAGAAGAACATAAAATATAGGTGTTCCTTGTTTTATTGAAGCTTTTAACCTTAACTAAGGAGCCTGGAAAATTCAGATGTAGACTTGGTAGCTGTTATGATAGGGAATAATATATAAGTAGAACTACACCAGAAATAAATCCCTACAAATATTTTTTTTTCCTTTTCAGACATGAAGCCCGGTGCCCTGTGATGTTTATTTTTCTGGCTCTTACTGTTGGAGGATGGCTGCTCTATTCTGTGAAAATTGTTCTGGCCAGTACCACTACCCACAGGCCCACCAGCCTTTTGAAATCAGCTGCATGTTGCTTCTGATTATGCTTGGAAAGGTGTCCCTTGATTTCTTCATGTTGCAAGTTAAGCAAAAAAATGTGAAAGTTAGCTTTATGGGATACTTCTGTGTTTCTCTGGCACTCCTAGATCTCATCCTGCTGATCAATATAGCTGTCATTTTCTATTTTGAAGACTTTGCACTCTGGGGTGTAAGATTTACAAAGTACCACATTTGCCTCTTCACTCAGATAATTTCTCTTACTTACGGGATTTTGCATTACCCAGTATGTCTCGTGGCTGGTCTGGATTATTACATGACGATAGCCCAAACCTCTCAATCTCCTAGACAAGGCCAAAGACTATTTTATATATTTGTTGTGATTTTCATATGGATTTCAGTTTTTTTCTGTATTCTGAATGTTCCTGCTATCTACGAAGAACTAGAAATTCGGAACCATTTCTCTCCTTATCAGTGTCCTCTCTATGTCAGCGTGCAGAGCTACGCCGTCTCGTTTGCCATGCTGCTTCTCATAGGCATGGCTTTCATGGTTTCTCGGAAGGAAGTCATAACCATGATACTGTCTGTCAGGATGATTTCTTTCGCCAGTCAGCCTGTTCTGATGTTCTCGTATGCGTCTAACAACAATGGCACTTGCTTTAAGTGGCAGCTTCTGACCAGACTGCTCGTCTGTTTCCTTGGCACTTGGGCACCTTTTGTGCTTCTTCAGTTTATCATTTTGTTTCTTGGTGCTCGGATTCCGGCCTACATGGAGATGAATGTCCCCTGGCTGTACTTCATCAACAGCTTTCTCATTGCGGTAGCGTACTGGTGTCGATGTCACGATGTTGAATTGACAGAGGAGATGTGGTCTACAGACCCATTTGTTAGCTGGAAATTCTGCTTTATGCCATTTAACAATGAAAACACAGAGCCAGCTGAAAAGCCAGGCACAGTAATTGTGATCTGTTAACGAGCTGCTGACAGAAAAGACTGCAAGAAAGTGCTGTGCGGCAGAAGTGTGTACTTGGATGCTCTGTGACAGTGTCCTTACAGATAATACAAAGAAGCATCTCCAGAGCTACAACCCATGGAAAAGAATCCAACATTCACAAGGACAGTAATAAATATCGCGCCGGGATGTGGGACACCGCATGCTTCTACACCAGGCTTTACTGCCAGTCCAAAGAGTCTGAAGTATGGGTTTTATGGAAGACCAACACTTCCAAAAACCAAGTTTTCAGTTAAACCTTGTGTTTTTACTAGAATGTTACGCTTGTTTTAAATGGAATGATCTCAGGTTTTATAGTATAAAATGCAATAAAGTATTTTTCTAAGCTGGAGCCCTTTTATCAGTTAGATACAAGTAAGCTACTGTCATGTTCAAACAACTGTGATTTTTTGAAGTCGTCTTCTTGTTCAAGTCAATTTTTGTCGGTTTAACTTAAATTAAGGCTTTTTTTTTTGTATGTTTAATGAGGAATAAATTGTTTTAGTTAAAGCTATACCTCCCACAGAAATACAAGCTTTGTTTACATACAATATTGCAAGATGTGTAACTTTCGAAACTACAGGAAGAGTGATGTTTCGTTATTTCTTTGCTGCTGCTTCTCTGATGTATATATGCATATTAAAAACTCTTTGTCTACAAACAGAGCAGTAAGAGCTTTAATGCAGAACAAATACAAATGTGTTTAATATGAACAGTTCAGCTAGACTCCCTCAACTAAGCAGACATGTATCCTCTTACAAGTTTTCTTGATACACGTAAGTACATGCCAGACGTTAAAGAACAGGTTCAAGTAGAACAGAATTTATTCTGCAGCCAAGATTACTCTGATATTAAAGTAGTTCTACTTGCTGAAGCAGGTCTACCTCAGTAGGGGAAAATTATTCAGACTTCTAGCAAAAGCATTTCATTAATTTTCAAGTTCTTACAGTTCAATGAAGATTAAACTCTTGGTTTAATTTTGTAAGAGATAAATGTGATACACAACCAAAGCAGACAAATGGAAGTAGCGTTTATTTCTGAAGCACTGAACTCACAGTACAATATTATATTGAAATAGGAAACTATAGAAGTAAATGACGCTGCAGGTTGGTTGGTTAATCATTCACTCAGACCCACAGGGAACAATGGTATCACACAAGAATACTCATTAAGAAAAATCTGCAGGTAACAAAAGGTGCAATTACAAGCAAGTTTAAGCAGCATAGTATAAGGTGCTTTGTTTCAGCATTTGTATAATCAATTTATCCATTAACAGACAGATTAAAGTAATCTCACTTCTACGGATTCATAACAAATGAGAGAATCTAAAATTCATTCACATGCTAGTTGGTAATAGGAAAGTGCTTTTTAAAAAAAATGATTCACAAAGTGAAGATCATATTTTTACATATTCACTGTGCTCTTCAACTGTAAAATTTAATTTTTGGGTTACCATTTACAATACTATATATCAATTATAGACATACGTTTTAATTGCAGAATTTAGTGATACATGTGCTAAAATTTCTTATAAAAGAATATTCCAGTATATCACTCCATGATAAGAATTTACAATCGCGTACCATATATTCATCATACATTTCTGCAATATATCAAAGTCCAATTAATTCTGATTTATTACTTCACCCCACATAGTGCTTCTTTCACCCACAGCGGGTAAAAGAGTTCGTTGAGGTTTCAGTGACAACGTTTCAGAAACAAAACCAAAAGGACAGCATTGTTAAAGCAGCAGAAAATGGTTTCTGGAAAATCTGTTAAAAAGGCCATCAAAATGACAGTAAAGGATCAAAAACTGAATTTTAACAGCAGTGTAATAAGAGGCAGCAATGTTCAGCAATAGAGTTTGAAGTGTTTGGCACCACAAATTGTTTCATCCTTTATGCGGGATACCGTATTGGAGGAAATTCTATTTCCACATTAGAAGTAGGAAAGCATGTATAATGTTAACCTTGAAAAACGACCGTAAGCAATCACTCCCTGCACCTGGTTTCCAATTGCTGTTCCTTAGTGCTTGAGATGCTATAGGACAAAATATGTCTAACCATATTTTTGGACACAGCATTTCCTCAGGTTATATATAATCTGGACACCCACTGAAATGGGATCGACAAAGTATTTACAAAACCTAATTCCATTTAAAAACCAGCAAGTATCTCAGATAGCAATGCACCAGGCATTTCAGAAGATCATGAAATAACTAATGCATACAGATTTGGCAGGCAAGGGAAAATATCTAATTTTAAATTCACTTAACATCAGATGAAGACAAAATTATTTTCAAGAACACGCAATTCAGATGCTTCTTTTGGTGTGGTTAGTCTCACCCTTCTGATTCACTGATGTACACAGAACTGGAACTGCAAGAAGCTGGGTACGGACAGATGTATTTATCGCTGTGGTTCACATTCTCAACCTGTAATTAAAGTTTACCCATCCCCATCTGTTCCGACACAGCAGAATTCCCATAATTGCTGCACTGCTTCTAAAGACATTTTAAGTTTTTTAAATCGTAATTTTACAGGGAAGCAACAAAATGCAGGCAAATCAAATGTCAATATACTGATGTCACATCCCTGTGTTACAATCAAACTCTTTCTTTCATACTTTTTGGGAAAAAGCGTCCAAAAGGATCAACCTATAAGCTGTCATTACGGCCACCAAGTAGGTAACAGCAGCGCTACAGGTCTCAACATAGCATCCAACTGTGGCATTGTAGCCTACTGATGTGTACCTATTTTAAAATACATTAACAGTAGCTCATTTTAAGCCCATTTTTATCCATGACTTTTTTATGGAGGGAGATACCTGATCCAGTTGTGATCTTTATTCTGTTACCCTCCTAACAGGCTTCTCCTCCCTTTGTGCATTATTTTTTTTTTTTATCTGGTGCTTCTGAGAAGTCATGAACACTGAGCCTTGAGTACAGCAATAAAACCATAAACCATTATTTTGTAGAACAGGATTACAGTTTCACTGCAAGACACAGAGGAGAAGCTATGTAAGAAAGGTAGCAATATCTGAAATAATCCATACTACAGACAACCATTAACCTAGGTTACTACTCGTGCTGTGCCAGCAACTAATGACCTTATACCATGCAAACATTTTACAGTCCTTTAATTCTTACAGAATTATATAATATTAGCGGTAACAGTGGCAAAAGCATTAACCCTTTATGAGAAACTTATGAGAATCCCTTAAAAATCAACATTGAATTTAGTGAGCTATTCTATGTGTTTTCAACTCTAAGTGAAAGTATTTGGCACTCATTAATAAAACTTTTCTTCTTACACATATCTTTCCTGATCAGTACTGGTTTGCTAAGGGTACAGCACAAAGAATTCTTCAAGGGAAGCTGGCTCTGCAGAACACTTCATTGTTCTTTCAACCATCTACTTTCCAAATAGAGGACGCAATGTCCCAGCTGCCAAAACATTGAGCAGGTAGCACAGGACAACACAAGTCTTCCTGCATGTTGACCACAGCCACAAAGCAGACGTGTGCCATAAATCAATTGCATTTGTGCTTCTAGCTTAATCCCACCGTGAGCTAGGGCACCCCTATTTGGTACCTACGATCAATACTATAAGCTTCTCAACAACCTTATGTAAAAACAGTGCTTTCACACATAGTTAAAAATACTTCTTAAATGTTACATGTTGCATTCAAAGCATTATCATTATTCTATGAATGTACATTTGTGCTCGAATTATAATTCCTTCTAGGTGGAAAAATCTCTTCAGATCACATTTTTCCAGATCCTTACTTGCAAAACAATCATTTTGTGTAATTTAGCAGGAAGTTAATACAGGCTGGAAGTTTAATTTTTTTTTTAACTTTAAATCTGCTCACAACACTGATTCCCAGAACCGTGGTTCAGAAGGTCAGACCAACAGCTACAAAAGACAGACCATAAACTTGCAACGTATCTTTTATTACAAGCATGCTCACACCTTTGAATTTTTCTTCCCCTTCCACGCAGCTATGAGAGACCAGTAAATTATAAGTACAACCTCCACGTGAATAAGCAGGTGTGTATGAGTTACAACACAGAGGTTGCACAACCCGATACAACAGCTTAGAATGGGGGCCTTGAATACTTGTGGAAGTGCTGCCCATGCGATCCAGGAGACAAGCACTACGCAAAATGCTCCGGCCAACACAGCTGAGACCCAACAGGGCAAAAAGTGCCAAATGTGCTAAATCCACATGGAGAAGAAATGGCACGACAGAGCTCCTCCAACGTTATGCAGAAGGTAGAAATGAATCAGCCCAATTCATATGGATCAAGGTAAGGTGTCCTATCTGCTTTTGCATTTGATCTGTGTCCCAGTCTCTGATTACAGCTCTTGGACTACGTTAGAGACAGCATTTTGAAAGAGAAATTGGACATAGCATCTACACTGCAGGCTCCTGTCTATAACATAATTACCTTTCTTCTATTAATGTCACTGTTTTCAAAGCCATCCAGTGGATACAGCTACCTAGAACCCATAGAACCTAACTAAATTCTCATGACCAAAGGCAAATTCCTTTAAAAAGAAGTTAATTGAGACTTAGCTTAAGTGAACTAAGCATTAAGTGATTTTAAATTGCTTTCTCATCATAATATTTCCTGTCTGAAACTACAGTTAATTGTGCAAGAGTGACTTCAAAATGTATTCACTACGAGACATTAACACTTTACATTGTAATAATGCATCTTTAGCTCTCTTCATCCCTATTCCACTCAGCGTTCAACAGAAGCTGTGTGCTTGCAACAAAACACATTGAAGTGTTAGTTTCTCTCCATCTCTAAGTTTGTTGAAAGTTCAAGAAAAAAAAGAGAACAGTATCCCAAACAGATTCTTTTGCAGAGTCATTATCTGTAGCCTAGAACAACTGATGAGTAAAAGTCTGGTTAGACAGCTATGTATCTAAATATATGCTAACGGAAAATCTCTGTGCCATATTGGTAGGAGAAAATAACTCTGCAAGCTTTAATATACATGCTTAATTTTAACATGAATAGCCTCAATGCCATCAGGAGAACTACTTGTGTTACAGATTATGTGGATGCCTAATTATTTGCAAAACGAAGACTCACTGCACAGCTGTCACTGAGCTCTCTGATCAGCTTGAGCTACACATCTGTCAATGCATAAGAAATTTCTTACACGATTAAGCTGTAAGTTTCTGCATTGATATTGTGATGAGAGCAGCCTGAAATAGGCAGCACTACTGCTAGTAACACACCAGCTAGCAAAGTCTCACTACATAAACTTCTATTCAAGCTAGAGTTTACACCTGAACATTTCCTTACAGCTAAGACCAAGATAAAGAAGTGATCCAAAAGCTATTGTAAACCTGCTCAAATACCGTCACACATTTCTTTTTTCCTGCTGCCATGTCTGCAGTTATGACAGACTCCACCTGTCCTACTCAAAAGGTTGGATTCTCACTTGTGATTTGTCAAGAAGCTAGAAGAAAAAAATGCTTTCACGGGAGAGAAATGAGGAAATGAATGCTTGCAGGACATAAACCTGAGGTATATCGACACAAGAATAGGAAAAGTTTTACCCTCTAACATTCCTGGGAAATAACAAAGGAGATTAATGGATGTAATGGATTTACAATTTAGCCTGTTTAAAACCCCCAAAACTTTGGGGTGATCCGAGCCAATTGAGTTTAACTTGACAAGTTGGCTGCTTTTTACCTTCTGTATAAACGAGGTGATAAAGTCTTATAAATATGCCAAACGTGAGGCATGGGGTGGCTGGAGAAGTCAGCAGTCCATCGACAAGGCTTGATTTTGAACAAGTGGCCTAGCTTCCTTGCTGCTCCTAAGGCAAAGCATGGGCACTCAGTGCTAAGAGCCAGATCATTTAGGGGAATGTAATTACGCACCCATTTTGACCATTCAGGGGCATTTCTTTAAAATGCAAAATAAACTCTGAGCTGAGACAAGTGTAATAGTTATAGCTCTGTTGGAAGAAATCTCCACAGTCACATTAAGCTCAGGGCTCTGTGAGAGGATGCCCTGAGCTAATGCTGCACTTTGCATTCAGGAGTAAGGTAGAAGCCAGTGGAGAAAAAGGAAGGGAGAAAGCCATCCAACACAACTCCCTTTTAAGCTAAGATCCTACAGTGTCCTGCCTTCCTTTCTACAAGAATTGAAATCTTGCAGGCATTACTGAGATATAGCCCACAATAGCAGCAAGCTGAACGCAGAGTACAAAATCCCATGAAATAAATCTAAAGGAAAGGGTTTCTGGTAGACACATCCAGTGGAGCAACTGTTAAAAAAAATTAACATCAATTAAATTCAGCAAGACTTCCTCTTCTGAAAGAGGGTCTGGCTTAATCTGTGAGGAAAGCCAAGGGAAATAGGTAGCATAAGCCTGGGAAAACCTCACTGACCTAAACCAAAACAGAAATGACCAATATGCAAAATTGTTCTGGAGGAATATTGTTCCAAGTATACATATCTTTTTTTGAGTAAATTCAAAAGCTTCTGAAATAGACTTTAGCTACACTTGAAAGTTAATGACAAAAGAGTTGAAGAAGAAAAAACTTTCAGTGAGAGTAAGGCCCGCATTCTTAGTTGCTGCATTCATGAATATTTAAAGCATAACTCACTATCCGCGGCTCTTCCAAAACCACAGAAAATGTAGTGTACCAGGAGAACCAGAGCAGACATGACAAATGCACGTCTCCTCCGAGCTCCTGGCATCTGTCAGTGATTAGTCAGGGTTGTATATAAACGCTAGCCGTAGAGGTTCTCCTGAAAGCTGTCTCATAAAACAAAATGAAAACAACCGTGAAATTCTCATGCACAGAACATTGATTAACTGCAGGTCTAAATAGGACTCACAACATCAGCCCACGTTTCTAAATATGCCTTAAGCCATTATCAATTCACATGTAAGTACACCTACTTTTTACATTGCCCAAGAACAGTACAATCAGAAAACAGGTTAAAAGTTAGCCAGTGAAATTTCTGTATAAAAATAATAAAACTTTAAGACAAAAGCCAAAGGATAAATATCTAAGATATCTTTAGTCTTCAGTTAGCTCATCAAAACAGAACATACTCTTTAGAACATATGTTACAGATATACTACACGGGGTATCTTACAGAAATGCTACAGATGGGAACCTGTCTTCATCAC
This sequence comes from Netta rufina, assembly GCF_964035555.1. Lineage (NCBI taxonomy): Eukaryota > Metazoa > Chordata > Aves > Anseriformes > Anatidae > Netta > Netta rufina. Next base: position 22,149,036 of record NC_140132.1, on the reverse strand, counting down.
TTGAGTATCTTTCAAACGAACATTGCCAAACATCGAACCTTCAATTAAATTTATTTGACAACAGTAACTGAAGACAGAAAAAAAAAATAAAAAAAAAATTAGAAAGTGCTTAGCAACTTCCCTCCAAAATAAACCCAGACATCAATTAATTCTTAAAAGCCTTTGGTGCCATTCGGATTACGGCTCTCACCACTTACTAGCACGTAACAGCAATGGGTTGTCCTAACTTGGAGTTTTCAGTGGTTGATAAAAATATTAATAACATCTGCTATTAGAAAGCTCAAGCAGTTGTAATTAAAAGCAATGGTTCTAATGTTGATCTCTAGAAGATAATGGTAGAAAGCCTCTTAATAGAAAGAACACAATAGCCTAATTAAAGGAAAATGAAGCACAACTTTTTCTGTAATCTCAACCGACTCTTTAAGGTCAGTTAACTAATATACATATTATTCTACCTGTCATAACCCTTCCTTTCAGCCAGTGTATGTGCATTGACTTCTTTTGACCTAGTTCAGCAGTTCTCAAACATTAGATCAGTTCCTCTTCTTTTTAGGGATACTTTACAGTCCCCCTGAATATTTCCCTACACAATCATATATTATGCATTACTTTGCATAAAATACAAAATACATTATTTGTAGACACACATTTAATTCAAATATACACAGCAACTATCAGCTCACGTGCCCTTCTTTCCCTACACGAGAGCTTAGAGATCTAGGCCTGTCCATAAGGGGAGAGGAGCTGCAAAAGGGAAGGAACAAAAGGTACAAAATACATCCACAAACATCCAAACACGTGTGATGGGGAAGCAAAGATCGAGAAGGTGCTGCTGCCTCAGAGCCCAGGTAGCTTCTGAGGGTGTCAGTAAGTGGGGAAACGTATTTGTGCTGCACAGAGAGTGAAAGAGTGACCATCGAGGGAGACTAATCCCACTGCCACTCTGCAGCATCCAAGCCAAAATCTCCTGCCACAGGCTCAAAGCAGGGCCTGCAGGGATTTCTGCCAGAGCTGCCTAGCAGGGGCGCTCCTCCTGCTCACCTACAGCTCCAGGCTCCTTCCACTGCTGTGGCAGCTGCTCCTGCACCGAGCTCTGCCAGGACCTCACTGGGCTCCTTCCTTGGACTACTGCAAGCCCAGCTCACACTAGCCAGCAGACAAAATACAGTTCTTGGAAGCTTCCAGTGAGGCAATGGGAATGCACTACAGGGAAAGACAAGTTAGAAAAGGAAGTGGTAAGAGGAAAAAGAGGGTCTGAGCTACGCTACCCCTTCTCTTTACCTCCAGTCTTTAGGGTACACTTCTCTCAACATGAGCTAGTTCTGGCTGCAGTTTTCAACCCCTCACACCTAGGCGTTTGGGATCCTGAACCCTGAATGTGCTCACGCTTTCTCAGGATCCATTCTGAATCCTCATTTGGGAACTGCTGGTCTAGTTTAACTAGCAGCACGCAAAACTGGAAACCGAACAACTTAATGCCCTCTTAGTGCATAGCAGCATACAAAGAGTAAAGTAACTTATGTGCTTCAGTTACCACTGGCAAAAATGTCATGCCATTGCATTTCAGTAGCCTGATAATGAGGACTTTGATGAGATGCCTACATGGCTTAAAGTATTTCCAGACTTAAAGAATATACTACAGCAGCGGAGATGAGAGTAAGCCTACACAAGGAAAACAGGCTGCCAACCTACCCCATACAAACAATTTGCTCCAGACTAAAAGAAATTCAGAGAGCACAACTAAATGCATAGCATTTTACTGTTTTCAGTGCTTCCACAGGGCCTGTGGACACTTCTGTGATTTCAGTCCAAAAACTGCTGTATGTGGGAAAAGTCATCCTTCAGAATAGAGTAACACAATCTAAATGGTGTTCAGATTAGGGGGGGTGCTGGGGTGTTAATCTTAAAATTACAAGATAAAGTACATATTGGTGAATATTTCAACTATCACAGCATATTTCACTTTATGTTTTTCCATGAGCTCCCACTTTAAGTCAAAGTATTATTCAGGCTTTACCATGAACTTTTAAATTGCTGGAAACTATAGGACTACATGGTATAATCAGAGGAATACTTTTAAGTCTATGTGGGAAAAACTCCGTATATTTAACAAAACATCACAGTAACATTGATGCCATGGTGAAGATGTTGGCATATTACTGCTGGTTTTGTCATAGAGAAACTGTTGTTTAAACCTTCATGTTCATGCCCTACGATTCTTTCAATGAATTGATACGTGCGCAGATTTTTAATGCAGGTCCAAGCTTTATATTCATTGCACTCATAAGGTGATCCTCCTTCAACAAGAGGAGAGCTTGTCCATCAATTTCTTGTGCTCTAAATTCATCTGCAATATCTTGACAACCTAAAGGCAATGGAAAAAAAAAGAATTACTGTGTTAGAAATGTACATCCCCAGGTGCAATGGCTGTCCATGCTAGAGATTTTTAGTTACACAATTCCTAATGCTTGCCCCTTTAGCTTGTGAAACCTACAGTATGTGAAAGAGTTCAGTAATGATGGGAACTTCTGAGATAATCTGAAAGTAATTTTTACTACATTTACACCATAACTATCGATGAATTACTTAATGGAAATTTTGAGTCCTCGCACAGACAATTTTCTCATTTCATACAAACAAACAACTGCCCTGATCTCCTAATCGATAGACACTTGCAAAATACCACAAAAGCAGCCATCATTCAAGCATAATTCAAGTAGGTTCCCTCTAGACACAATGTGCATATTCTATGGTTAGCTAGAACTCAACGAGAGAATTCACTTACCTGTGATTTGCACAAGGTGTTAATTCCACCCATACCTTACCAGCGCTGGGTTAAGCAAACAGAAATGCTATTTGTGGGCTTTAGCATGACTGTCTTGTTAGTACATTTATCAGCAGTTTATCATCATTTATCATTACGTGCAACTTTAAATTGATTGGATTTTTTCTTTAAATGATAAACTCTTTTTCTGAACATGAACTAACATGATGGGCTCAGATCACAGAGGTTTACAACATCAGAAACGGGACTCTTCATGGATTAGATGGTCCAAAGTAACTGAAGGCCCCTTTCTGCTGAAGAATGCTATGGAAACAAAAGGTTGCTCAAGGGATGTCTGGAAAAGGTCTGCTTTTCACATAGTATAAAGCACAGGTTTGTTTTTTTTGCCCCCCCCCCCTTTTTTTTCCCCTAACCATTATATTAACTAGACCACATATAACAATTGGCTGCCTCTTTATTATGGAAAGGGCAAGAATAAAAAGACAATGTAAGAAGAAAAAGGTCTCCTAAGAGAAAGGAATCAATAAACTACAATACCAAAAGGAAAACATCTGTTTTTTAGCTACTGACTAACTTTTAACCAGGAGTGAGGACTATTTTGCATAGCATTTACACCAACACACCTTTAATACATGACAACACCCTCTTCTTGGGCGTTACTTAGGATAACAAGAAATTAGAGTGGTGAAAAGAAAGTGAAATTAGTTTGTCACAGACAGTATTTAGACAGCTACTAAAACAGAGAAGCATCAGAATGTTTTAGTACCTGCATGTATTCCATAACATTTACTTCTAATATTTCTGCTACAGTCCAGTCCAGCTACAAACTAACGCAATCAGTATGAGAACATTGTTCAGGAGCTCAGAGTTGTCAGAGAACACCTGGAATGGTTCAGCCAATTCCAGCTACAAAATGAAGGTAATGCTGCCAGTAACATGAAGAAAAAATCTTGGACAACTGACCAGTCTCAGTAGGTATTAACAGCTCTAATATCATTATAAAGGTTCTTATTTATGTATTGACAACCCACAAAGATTCCGTAAGCTGAGCACTAAGTGTTTCTGTGCGATATCCCTCACTGTATGTCTGACTTCAGATCTGAACTTGGTGGTTGTCAGACCACAGCGCTTACAAAGAATCTGATAGAACAAGATAAGCGTGTATATTTAGCAGCAAAAGTGGTCCTATGACAATAGCTTATTAGTTATTGTTGGAGGCTTTGTCTTTAACCAGGATTTGCTTTATGAATTTGCCTTTCTTAATAAAAAACCCACAGCCTTTCTCAAAATCATTTTGGAAAAGCAAAAGATGGAAGTTGAATCTATTTCAGTTCCTTCACACAGCCAAATTTGGGTATTCTTAAGTGCTTTCACAATTGGTCATTGTGCAATAGCTTTAAAAGAAAAAAAGAAAAAAAAAAAAAGGATGTCAGGCGAGTAAAAGACTATTAACCGGGAAACTGAAGAAAGAAAAGAGGAACAACTTTGCAGATTAAACTGTTGCCATCTCTTCCAAGACTCTGCAGGAATTCAGAAAAAGCCTGACAAGAAAGCTTTACTCTAGTTAGATCTTAGCTTACAGACTGAAAAAAAAAAAAAGCAGTAAATTAAATCAGGTGTCCCTATTGCTTATAAAGTACAGAAGACACAAATCACCTGCTTCCTGCAACATGGCAAATGGTCTGCATGGCCTGCATCAAGTACATATTGAAAAATAGCATAACAAAAAAACAATTATAGTCATTATTTCTTGAATTATTCAATTCTGACAGCATATGAAAAAGTACTTCTTTAAGACTGGTTTGAGAATGTATTGAACAGAAAAAAAATGCCAAAACTACAGATGCAAATATGTAATAAAATATCTGGCAGGTTGTGAATATCATTTTAGCTATCTATTGAACTTAAAATAAATAAATAAATGAGGAACTAGATCTTAATGTGAATAGAAATGAGTAATTGTAATAAATTTTAATTGAATACATAATAATATAAAGTTTGTTTAGATTCAAAGTTCAACTCATTTATAGAATGAATAAAAAACAGATCCAGCAGCTGGGAACATACTCTACAAGTAATGGTTTCAAAGTAGAAATCATGTTTTAAGGACAATATTTGTTGTCACACTTGTAAACGAACTGTGTTCATATGGCACTTGAAGTATTTTATTTTTTTTTAGAACAGGAACTATCTTTTATTCTCTTACAGATTCTACGATCAGGGAGTTATTCAGTTAACTGAAGCTTCAAATCTATAAAGACAGTAAATCAAAGCAGCAGTGATATAATCACATTCCAGCAACACAGGTGAAGTACAGGAACTTGAAAGACCATGTCTTAAAACTAAGAAGCTTTGTTTGTTTTTACAGGCATCACTGGAAGTTCCCAGAAGCAGATGATGCAATTTAATTGCAATTTATAAACCATCAGAAGAAAGGTAGATCAACGAAAGTCACCCTTGATGTAAAACACCCCTAATTCATTTTCTGCCTGATCGATTATATAAAACATTAGCTGGCAAAACTCATGCATATGACTCACCAAGAAGGACACGTTCCTTACAGGTTATTAGTCTAATGGGATACAGAGCAAAATGCTTTAGCATTCCGGCAAAGAGGTGAAAACTAGGAACAAACCTAAGCCAGGGTTCACTGTTTAGTCATGTGCGTTACGTGGATAAAAAACAAATTCTTATATGGCTGTTGTCATGGAGACCTGCCTTGTTACCTGGAGGAATTATGGTATCTGATTAGATAGATTGGCATCCCTGGGAAAAAAAGGGGGTAAAACTTTAAAGCTTATGATAATCAGGAAATAGCAAACAAATAAATGTCAAATAGCCTGAAGATGACATAAAGGCAAGCATGAAAACTGAGCTAAGGAAAAGGTGTGCAAACAAGGAGAAAAGATGTTTTTCTGCGAACAGACTTGGGTACTACCTTTGCTGTGTCTTCTAACCTAAGAGTGTGTAATCTATATATGGAGTTCTCTATTCCAGTTACTGTGCAGAGCTATGTAAAACAAAATTGAGCTTTACAGAAGAGACCAGGTTACTCTTTTTTTAGTGATTTATATCATGCTAAGCCTCTCAAAATTTTCACTTGCGTAAATGGAAGGAACTCCCTTCTCGCTTTTTCTACTGAATAAGCAGTAACTAAGGAGGGAAGTGAAGAAAGAAATGTAAAGGAGAAGTGTGTCTGATCTCTCTACTGACCTCTTGAGAGAAATCAGACTGAAGGGAAGAACACCTCTAGTCTCCATCAGCTGGGGTGCAACAGCAGAAGTGGGACTAGTTCTATCAACATGGGATTTGTGCTGAAGGAACAAGCGAGAGGAAACAAATCACATTCCAGTCTCTATCACCATGTACACTCGTGCTGTTACCACACCATCTCCTCCTCAGAGTGATGCTAAAAAGCAAAGAGCTTTACTGTTAAAAATGTGGAACAAGTTCTCGCACGTTACATACCAGGCAAAGAATGTATAAAGGCCCAAACTTCGTCAACAGTCCATACTGATGGGTCTGCTTGCACCACTGGTAACAAGTCAATGCTCTCTGGCATTTTCCTAATTCTTAGTTCCCTAAGTTCACGCTCCCTCTCTCTTTCACTCTGTCTTCGCAGACGCGTGGTCATGGCAGCTGGCACAGCATCTTCGTGAGAAGCCAGATCTTCTTCTGCAGATGGGTAAGTAACTGGAAGCTGGAAAACATCGCACAAATACACTGCAGTATTATATTTTATTTGTAATTCCCCAAACAATGTCATAGTTTTAAGCAAATATTCCACAGACCTGTCTAAGAAAATGATCTCGTGACGCCCCATCAGGGCCACTCGGTCGACGCCCGCGTCGCCCAAGACTTTGGCTATCTGATTTCCGATTCCAACGATTGGTCTTGTCTGATGTAAACAGCCCAAATTTCTTAGTGCAACTAAGGCTGTGCCTAAAGAAGTAAGATATATTCAAATAATGCACTAATAGCTTTTTGGACTGAATTCAATCAACTTAGCAATAAAACGACATTGTTGTCTACAGAAACGCTGCCTAATTAAAGACAACAACTGGTGTCACAAATATAAGAGAGAAAGGTATCTCAAAGGCCATGTACTCTAAACCACTTGTCTTGAAGGGAGGCAAGTACATCTAGATCATCCCTGAAAGATGTCCATCTTTCCTGCTCTAAAAAAAATTCCAAGATAAAAAACAGCTTTGGATTTTATCACATACTACAATCCTACTTCTCTAAAACATCCTCTAAAAGCTTAATGTCATATTACATCTTTTGCTTCCATTTTCTTTACCCAGCTGATACCCAGGCAAAGGAGGACGAAAGAAGGGCCAGTTACCTTCTGAATATTATTTCACTAAAAGTTTCCCAGCAGCTACCAAATAAAACATATACATTCCCACTACGTAAAGCAGGAATGTCTCAGGCTGGGGATGAAAAAAGCAGGAGACATAAGAGAAAGGGGGTCTCAAGGTACACTGATGAGGAAAAAAAACAACTAAGTGGCACCTAAAAACTATTCCCCATTTCTAAAATATTTGGGATTAAATATCAATTTTCCAGCTGTAACAATGGAAGATTTTACATTCAAGTGTTGATTGTGACTTGTTCCTCTAAACCAAAACAAAATAAAAAAGTGTACTAAACCCAAAGAGAAACAGAAACCAGCAGTTATTTTCCTTTGCCAAGCAAAGAGCAGCATTTAATATTTTCAATTAAGAAGAAGCTTTAGAAAACACTAAACTTACGGTTTAACTATGTCTAATCTGCTCTATGCAAATCATGATTTTTTTTTTTCAAGGGGAAGACAATCAGAATATGACAAATATAGTTATCTATGACCCACAGACTTCTGCACCAATTTCCAAACACTTTCTAACTTTTAATGGATACCCATCAGCATTCCTTTAAGTCCAACAGCATTCATGGCTTCCTCTGAAAGAGTTCTATAATATAACTGAAGGACTGTCTTGAAATAAATCAATCTACCATAGTCCTTTGTACTGATATAGCCTGCAAATTTGGACAGAAAGCAAACATTTTTCACTGCTTCTTTATTTTTCAACATCAGACAGTACTTGGGGGCTACTCCAATAATCAGGTAACACTAGGCAATAACTAGAGGAGAGTACCTTTTGGCACAGGATGTAGAGCAGAATCGTTTTGACCGCAGAAACTTGTTAGAATATCCCATTTTCCCACAAAATTCACACTTCAGAAGATCATTTTCAATTTCATCCAGTCCCTCTAAAGGAAGGAGTGAGGCACAAAGGTTAGTTTCAATGAAAAAAATTGTTCAAGTTTCTCATCTCTTTAGCAGGCAGGTAAAAGACTTTCAAATATTTAATACATGTCATGAAACACTTTAATTAACAGAAAATTATGCCTAACTAAGAAAATCATAGATTTTACTCTCCATGTTAAAAAACTTTAGTGAACTGAATGATGAATGAAATTATTCATGGAACTTAGTCAGCTTTTTTGTTACATTTCAAACCATCCATGAGCAGGTATGCCCTCAAATATAGCAATCAACTAAAAAAAAAATAGTCACAGTCCTACAAATTGCTTATAAAGAGGTCGCTAAGAGAACCGGGCACTTTATGTTCCAGATTCAAGCTCTCCTGTAATGAAATAAAGTTGTACATTTACATTAAAGTTGTAAATACTTCCTTTGAATAAGCAACAGCTACAACCAAAAGGAGAACTTGTGAAAGCAAATAAGACATTGAATCTTATCTATTAAAAAGATAATGTGCACATAAGAAAAGGATTATAGCGTCTACCAATTTGAAGTTTATTGTTACGCAGTATTTTTAATGATATTGCTGAGATAGGAAGCACTTTTCCTGTTCCCCATGAAGAACTCAAACAACAGCTGAAAGAAACACAGAATCACAGAATCATCTAGGTTGGAAGAGACCTCAAGATCATCAAGTCCAACCTCTGACCTAACAGTAACCAGTCCTCCGCTACACCATATCCCTAAGCTCTACATCTAAACATCTTTTAAAGACCTCCAGGGATGGTGACTCCACCACTTCCCTGGGCAGCCTGTTCCAATGCCTCACAACCCTTTCAGTGAAGAAGTTCTTCCTAACATCCAACCTAAAACACCCCTGGCGCAACTTTAGCCCATTCCCCTTGTCCTGTCACCAGGCACGTGGGAGAAAAGACCAATCCCCACCTCTCTACAGCCTCCTTTAAGGTACCTGTAGAGAGCAATAAGGTCGCCCCTGAGCCTCCTTTTCTCCAGGCTGAACAAGCCCAGCTCCCTCAGACGCTCCTTCTAAGACTTGTTTGTTCTCCAGGCCCCTCACCAGCTTCGTCGCCCTTCTCTGGACTCGCTCAAGCACCTCGATTGTCCTTCTTGTAGCAAGGGGCCCAAAACTGAACACAGTACTCGAGGTGCGGCCTCACCAGAGCCAAGTACAGGGGGAGAGCCGAGTACAAGGGGAGAAGCATCAGTGAAAGATGTAGGAAAGCCCAGAAGGCAGTGCAAGGTAAGAAGGCAGCATTTGTCACATGCTGAATGTCTACACCCTATTCTGCTGGAAGAGAATGTTGTGGGTAGAGCATGGTTTGTACATAATTTAGAAGAACGCCACCATCTCTGCAAACCAACTTGCCTTTTGGCATACAAAAACAAAACAAAACACCCAAACTTATCCCCATGCACCATCTGTGAAACACATCATTAGGAGCAAAACTGGCACAAACCGAAGTGTAACATTTTGTGTTCATTCACATAAGCAAAAGAACTGCATGCCACATGGCTGCAATCATGGACAAAACATTTATTTAAAAAAATCATTGAGCTAAACAGATATCCATTTCTTCCGCATTTCTTATTTACCTGAATCGGTTTCATATACTTTTCTTCTTGCTATTCGTCTTCTACATTCATATTTTTAATTTTACACAACTCACTGCAAATATTGCAGACTAGCTTTTTGTTCAAAAACTCTTTGTTAAGCTCTAATGCCAGCTAATACAAACACGTATCAAGGTTTAATTAAGAGATTTGAATGTTAAAATTGTTATAGTGATATTACCTCACTAACTAGTGTGCTGATAAGGTGATAAATAAAACAGCACTAATGCAAAGTTGAAAAGGCTGAAATAGTTATTTGAATAACATATCTGATGTATCAGGATTCAAAGGCATAAACTGAAGTCAACAAAAACTTATGTAGTGTCAGACTGACCACGTTATAAGTTGCCAGCTTAAGTTGGTATCACGCATGAAGCAGAGACTGGAAGCTGGAAGCCTACCAAACCCGACCAACTTTGAAAATTAAGTTAAATACACACTAGAGAGCCATCCTTCAAATAAATCATCCTTTCTATTAAAAAAAAAAATGCACAAACCAGGTCACAGGGAATAAAGTGACTACAGATGAAAGTGAAAATTGATTAAAGGCCTTCTCTTCAGCATTTTAGGTGTTTCTACTCTGTAAATGCAATCTGTACCTCGGTTTAGCATCAGAAAATCTCCTTTGATTGACTTCTGCCTATGTGGCTCCCTCCCAATACTGGATGTTTCCTTGTTTGTCTAATGAGTAGTTGCCAATTGCGAACATAAGCCTAATACCAGCTTCCAGGAATGATAACTGAAAGCAAAAGCATGAATGTTTGAATAATTGCATGAAACAACAGACAAGCTGTTTGACATCTGAGAAACAGCACAGTGCTAATGCTGAAAGGTTCTTAGGGAATGCATCTGAAACCAAAACTGAACTAAGATCTACTGTAACAAACTGACTATTGCAACCTAAAAGACCTAACACACTCGATTTCCACGTTCCAAAAAAAAAACCAAAAAAAAAACCAACAAGCTACAAAAAACAAAAAACGTGATGATGAGTGCTTCTGTCACTGCGTGAGGAAATTTGATGGTTTTAGCTCATGAGTTGTGTTAGAGACCACTATATTCTAAGCAGGACAGTACACGTTTTCTTGACATTTGTGTGCACCCACAGCAATTTCTGTCATTATGTATAGCTAGTTAGAAACATTTGAAAACAGTATCTTTAGAGATAGTGTAAAGACTGGAGGAAGATTCCAGATGTACAGACAGGATGGAATTCTGTAATACATACAGACCAGAAGGGAAAAATGGATAATTAAACAAAAACTACAAACCTTCTGCAATCATATCCTCTATCTCTGTGTCCGATGAGTTGTCTGCATGTTTTGTATTCTGCAAGTCTGATTCAACACACATAACACTCATGATTTGACCCTCCACTAGCAATCTTTTTTCTGCAGGCTGTTCTACCAGCAAAGATGAACGACTTACCTATTGCAATAAAAGCAAAGCAACAATGGTTAACTGAAGAATGAATGACTGGAAACAGTATTTGTGACTAATCACACAAAGCTCAGTAAGGGGGTTGCTGGTGTTTTAAAGAACAAAGTTTTTGACATGAAAGTATTACTGTATACAAAGACTCATCGCAGAGGTTTAAATTATTGCTTAAATTGAGGTATCTAGGAGACAAGTGTAAAACAAAGTTAGTGTAAATGTTAGCCTAAAATAACTGTTGTTATCTCTGGATAGCCTGCCTACTCAGCTGTGTCTCTGTTTCATTTCGTATCTTGTCATCCAGTGATACTGGCAAGCAAAACAGCAGCACAAATTCAGATTAAATAAGACAAGTATACTGAAGTGCTGTTAAGAAACAGGTTACCAAACAGGGAAAAAAGGTCAACTCCAACATTTGAAAACGTATTCAAGGTTTAATGACCTTGAATTATTATTATTAGCTATTAGAAATAAACAGCATCATCTTTAAGAATGGTTTGTTTTAAGAATCAGTAGCAAAACTTTCAAAGTAACTTTTACACTTACAGGGAACGGCTCCAACCCCTCCTGAATCACAAAGCCTTCAATAACATGGGTCAGGATTTGTGGTTTAACGATAGCCTGTGGAGGTTTATTTTCTAGACTAGGAATGCTATTGGGCATTGATGTGCTGTTACTCCTTGTTGTTGCTGCTGGAAGCAAAAGAGGTGGTGGTGGAATAGAAGCATGCGAAGGATCAGATGGAGATTTAATTACTGAGGCACTGACTGATGATGTCACTGAAGGTATTCCCACATGGTCTGAAAAACATAAGGTATGTTATATTTTTGTGACTTATGTCCAAACATTCGCTTAGAATTCTAGAAAGTAGAAACGACAAACACACACACACAGCTTTGTATGTATGATCCTGTAACACAGGCTTTTCTCTATAGTCTATAGACTTTACCTTCAAAACCAGATGATTTTCCTTGACAGACTAGTCCACAACCAAACAGTTCTTGAGTATCATTTTCCTTTATTAAGTACTGATTAACTATAACCACAGTTGGCCATGAGAAAACATTTGAAAAAAGTGACTTCCTATACAGATCCCAAATCCACGAGACAAAACCAGAAACCACTCTATTCAAACATGTGATTCTCAAACCAAAACTGCTGAGGCATTTTTTAAAGAGAAAATATTTTCAGGGTTGCTCTGAGCGTTGCTAATCTTGCTAATGAGCCACAAAAACACACAATATCAGCTGTAGGTATAGAAACCTGGGTATCAGAACCCAAATTTGGGAAGGTTGTCCCTCCTGGTGTTCTGAAAGATGTTACATACATTCATTATTACACATATATACGTGTGTGCATATACACACATGCAGATATACACAGTGCCGTTGATACTCACAACTTTCTGCTGAAATCTCAATTTTCTGAAAAATACTTTGGAAATACAGGCAAGCTCATAACTTACATGGGAATCTACTTCTTCAGGCATGGAAAGAGTACTTGTACTTCATTTTGGACAGTGTTGGCTTTTAGCTCTAGTAAACATCCTATCTGATCCAAACATCAGTTACCATGTTTTATTTACAAAGAATAGGAAGAATATTTTGTCCTCTTCTCTTTCTCATTTATTCCAGGAACTGATCAGCACAGAACAAGCTGAACATTCATAACTGATCTGTGAAGCATCCTGTCTTTGTAGCTTCAGCAGAAATCAGTATATTCAGCACATCAGGGGAAGTTAACATTAATTTGCAGCACAAAAATTGATATAGGCAGGTATATTTTTTTACAGCTCTCTGGGAAAAATGTTCATTAGTAGCTTTTGCAATACAACTGCTCATACTGTGCATATCAAAAAAGAATCATATCATGTAAGCAACCATTCTGACAGCTCCTTCTAATTGTTGATCCTGATTCTGTGAAATCAAGCTTCATACCAAATCAGCCAGCTATCACTTACAGAGTACCTGGAGACTGATACTCCTGTTAAGATTTTAGTATTATAAAAGTATACACTAAAGAGCTGAAAAGCTGTTTTTGTACTACATTATCCAAATACATATACAGTTACGCTTTTGGGATTGAATAATTCATTCTATCACAAGTGTTTCTAGTATGCTTTATAGAGTTTCTTTACTTAAAAAATTATAACCTCAAAGTATAAAGAAGATGAAAATCTGACATTTTTGCTTTAAAACATCACTAGTTAGTTCCTAAGGAGAGCAGCTACTTTAGTTTTACATCTGTTCTCACCTGATAAAGGCTCTTCTGAATTAAGTGCCTCTCCATTCCCCAAGGTTATGGCTGGCGGGGACAAAGTCGGTGGTGTCGGTGTCCTAACCATATTGACACAATCAGATTCCTCAGGCATCTCTTCTTCACATACATTCTCCACCTGGTAAATCTGCATTCAACAAACTACTGCTTTAATGATTTCCAGTCTAGCATAATAATTGTTTTCTATGCAAATTGTTTTCTATCTTATGCAGCAGTGTAGTCAAACTGTGTTCCTCAGGAGTGAATGCTCCTAGGAAGACTATCAAAAGCATTATTGAAAAGGTTATAAGGTATTTTCCTAAAAATTACAAAAGTGAATTTACATTAATAACTGACAGCTAGCTTAGCAGATCAGGATGTAAAATATTACCTTCTCAAAAGTGTAACTGAGTTCTATTATTTTGTCCAATTTTTACATGAAATATCAGAGAATTGGGATTATCATTACCTCAACATGAATTAAAAATACAGAGCACACCATCTTCCTTAATCTTTTGGTAGACCGGATTCTTTACATAAGTCAGGGATGAAGGACTGCAATATTTCATTGGCCTGACTGTCCCATGTCCCCATAACAAAGAAAAAGCAAAGCTGTATTTGAAGTACTTTCAAAGTACAGTGGAGTCCCCAGTTCATGAGTGGCATAATTTAATGGGAAGATGTGTCCATCATTTAGATTTCCTTATCTCCTGCATTATACAAAGTGAAATTCAGCTTGAATGCATACTGTGAGCCAAAGAACTGGGCTCTCTATTCATGAGGTACATAGCACAAATTCTGATTTTAATTCCCTTTTGAACGTTTCTACAATCAGCACTGCTCTATTAAGAAAAAGAGTCCTGCAAAGACAGCAAGATGATTTGTTTTGACAGACTGGTACCCCAAAATATAACTTTCAAACACCTTGCTGTATTCACCTACCTCTGTCACCTGTCTCTCTAAAGCCAGCTTTCACTACTAGAATGGTTTTGGAAAACAGATATTTTAACAGGTCTGGTTGACTTTGCTCTGTGTGGTCAGAGATGACATCAAAGAAAGGGTTTTTCACTCTCAGTTTAATTCTAAAATTAGAGGGTTTCTGAGCACTTACCACCGGAGTTTCAATTGGTACTGACGGCTGCACTTGAAGATTTACTGCAACAGTCTGAGGTGGTGGAAGAGTTTGAAATGGCAGCTGGACCAAAGCTTCTGCAGCAGGAAGTTCTTCCTCAGAAACCAAAGTGTTTTGAACCAAAACCTGGCCCTGGGATAGAATTTCAGGCTGCACTTGTAACGACTGCACAGACTGCAGTGGCAGTTGTTGAATCTGGGTTGAAGATGTTGACAGCTGTGGAGGAGCTGCAAGAGGGATAGGTGTGGACTGCAAGGCTGAGTATTGCTGGTGTGGTGTGGAGGACACTATCTGTTGGCCCGAGGAAACCAAGCTGGGCGGATCTACCGATCCTATATGTACAGCAGGGGAGGGTGGAAGTGGGAGATGTGGCGGAAGGTTAAGTGGCTGTGCAATTGGTCGAACTGGGTTGGTAGCAGTTTGCTGAGCAGCACCCTGCTCAGGCTGAAGAGCTGCTGGCACCAGGGAGTTTGCCTGTGACTGGATAAGTGCTTGAGGATGAATGATTATGGTGGGCGACTGGCTAGGGGAGTGAGAAGGTGGAGGGGAGACCACTACCGACTGCTGAGCTGACTGGGATGGAGTGGGAGATAACGTCAGAGGTGGAGGATGGATGTGAATCGGTGAGCAATGAGACTGGACGCTGCTGGGAGCCGGAGGAAGACCGTGGCTTGGGAGGGGCAGACAGTGCTGTGACGGAGGGGGCTCCTGACCAGAAGGAGTCTGAAGTGCAATCGGCTGGACTTGCTGCTGCTGTTGCAGTATCAGCTGATGATGCGAAATCTTTGGAGGTGGCGAATGAAGTGGGATCTGCTGATGTTTTACCAGAGAATGAGGTTGCAATGGAGAATATGAAGCTGTGAAGGGAGGAAAAAAAAGTGACAATTAGCAATTATTTCCTTAGCTCCAGAGAACATTATAGAAATAATGAAAGAAAGGAAGCTTTTACTTTAAAGTAAGCCCAGCACAACTTTTTCAACCCTTTGGATCCACATTTAGAAACATTTTATTTAACAGCATATAGTGCACAAGGCGAATTTAAAGGAATATACCAGTTTCCAAAGCAAATGCAGCAATGAATAAATTAACATAGCCATGCATCCTACATATACTGAAAATACATATACATATATAAGATTATCTGCACATCTTTTTGGTGCTAGTTCTAAGATCATTGCTGATCCAGCCTTCTCTTTTATTTAAGGATTTCATGCATTCGGATTTCATCCAAATGGATTTAACCTTTGCTTTGAAAGAGACTGGAATGGAAGAAATAAGCATGTCATAACAGGATTTGTTCCAAACTGCTAAGTTAAATTTAGGTAATATAAGAGACTCCAAACAAAACAGCAAGAGTTCAGTATGAAGCAAAAGCATTTAAAGTATTTGCCTGAATGTGAAAGCACAAACTGAAAGGTATGAATCTAAAAATAGCGCAACTTCCAGAGATATCGCATCACCTTTAAGTGAACCAGTGACTCACTAGTAATTCCTTAGAGCATTTGAGTGTATGCAGACACATATTTTGCTCTACGTGCAAGCCTCTTCTTGCTTCCCTTTTCCACTTGAGAAATTACTTGCCTTTTTTTATTATTTATTCTGCTAGTAAACATGGACTTTATTCCTTCCAGAAACAAGTTCCAAGAGCATTAGGGCTCAATAACTCAAGCATGTCTTATTCTTTCTTTAAAAGCCGCCATTAAGCCAAGCTAAATCCCCAGAATTGAGACCAATTATCTAGGTAACCATTACTCTTTCAAAATTATGATGCTAAAAATCAAATGCATTGCATGCAATGTAAATGCGTATCTAACCAACTGCATGCTTCTCTTGATGTGTTACTTAATACAAAATACTAAGATTGTGGGACACTATTACAAATGGATTTTTTAAATTATTTAATATAAAAAATCATTCAATGACAAGACAACCAGCAAAATGGACTTTGGAGACAGCAACAGGCTTGAGGTGGTTTCAACCCACATATTTCTTCACTATGTTTGGAGATGACATGTCATGACAGTGAGCATACACAGTTACCAGTAATGAGAATTATGTTTGTACTGGATTCAGCTGTATGTTGCAACTGCTACATTGTGTTTGCATTGTGATTTCAGAACAATGCTGTATCACTCTGCTGAATCAAAATCCTGCGTAACGTCAAATATCAACAAATAAGTACATTTAGTATTAAACATTAAACTCTTCATGTGGAGGATCTAAAAGATCCTGGTCAGTGAGCAATGGACCCTGACAGAACTATAATATAAAAATTACTTTAAAATAACTTATATTATAGCTTCATTTTCACCCTACCTGGTGTTATTAACTGGTGTATGCTTGATGTCCGTGTGACCGGCGTACTCCGACACTCTGGAGTTGGGCTATCACCTTTTCTATTGCTCTCGGAGGGATCTGGTTGGCTGCCCTTGGTACTGCTCACAGGTTTATTAGTGCACAGAGACAACGACTGAGTCTGGCTGCTGCTCTTTGGTGGGCCGTTCTGCGAACTTGACAACACACCCAGCTTCTGACTGCGCAATGTCAAGTTTTGAACCTGGGAAATTGGTAAAACGTAAACAAAGACATAAAAACATTTATGACAGACATCCAGACAAAAACAGACAACATTAACTTTACTGATTTGATGTTATACTTCTCATCCCACCTTATCAAAATATCTGAGAAGTTAAGTCTCCATATCCAAGTATCTTAAAGTCACCAAATATACAGAAAAACAGTGATCGTGAGGTACTTCAGTGATAAATATAGCAGCCTTTTTTCCTTATTGAAGTTTAAAAAATAAAGGATAATTACACTACTATTACATTACGCTAATTTGAATTAAAACTTGTATTTTTTCTCCCTTTAACTCTCATAGTAAATTCAAAGTGAATGACAGAACACATCTTAAACACAATTTTATTTTTATGCAGACCCTACTGAAATACAGTGGTGAATATGTTTGCAGAGGCTAAAATAAACCAGAGCCTTGGGTAGTGATAGTGACAAGAATCTGCTGTATATTATTCATGTCTTAATACACCTGAGAGTACCTTCTTTCTACAGCAATACCTTTTCACCACAGCTCTAATGTCACATAAAACAAAATGTAAGCCTTCTGAAATGCGTATTAGTCAGTGATTCACCGATGTGTGTTACAATGCAGCCAGCTTCTGTACATCTTGACCCCAGCTTTCCAGTCCTACATGCTGAGCTAAAATTTTATTTCAAGGACAAAGACTACCCTAGCAGAGCACTAATGTATGTCATACTTTACCTGAAAAAAAAGAGGACTAATTATTGTCATCCACTTTTTGATTATTTATGCTCTTCCTCATTCCAGTTAGTACTTGTGTAATGAACTAGTTGGCGTTTTACTTCCCACTGTTCAGTGTGTTACCACAGGGTGTGCTCAAATCCTGTTCTGAAAACAACAGCATTTGTTTCCTAGCTGGCATGCATGATGCATTTACTGCAATCCTAGCTGTTGCAGCAGGGGAGAAAATCTATGAATAAGCAGATGTCTGAGCAAATAAAACAACTGGGATGAGATTATTCTGGAGTTTCTGAGAGCCTAATGGCTTACACTAATCAAGATGCTCCGAATTTAATATCGTCACTCCTGAAGACCAAAGTTCAAAAGAAGTTCCTGTTCCAGCTTGTGTTTTTGAAAGGGATGCTTCTGAAACATATGAAGGATATAGCATTTGACCTAATAAACCCAGTCATGGAAAACCCCCACAGTGCCACAAGCACTCTGCTGTCAGACTCTTTGTTTTTGCAGTTAAGATGAATCTATTCAGTGTGGGAAGCAAAAGGTCAACTTAGATTTTAGAAGCAACAGTAGGAAGGCTTTACCATGACCTTTTATCAGAACCCTGTGATAAATAAAAGCCCAGGTCTCACAGTCCAGCCTACAGTATAATCAAGGTAAGGTTCCCGTTAAACTCATTCTCTCAGCATGCCATTTGGTCTGCTGAAAGTTCATAAAAAAGGGAAAGAGAAGGTTTAAAAAAAAAAAAGAGAAGAGCCCAACATGCTAAGAAAGGCTTGCCAACCAGGGAATAAATGCCAGCTCCTGTTCTTCCTCATATAAATTTGACCAAGCTAACTGCCCATTTTAACACCCTGTTGCAATAATGAGAACAATACAACCAATTTTCCTGACATAGCACTGCACTGAATTCCCAAAGCTGTTATGCTAGCTAGGCAGTATCACCTATAAAAAAAATACTTGCTCCACTACAATCCTTTAAAGAAAAAAAAAAGTGCTGCAGCAGAAGATAAAAGACCTAATTGCTCTTTTACTGGAAGTACTAGAATAAAGGTAAATTAGATCAGACTGGGAAGGCAGCTATCAGCAAGATACAAGGACAATGCCCCCAGTAAGGACAGAGCTACCAGCTTCTGGATATGTTTTCAGAGTCCTCCCTATCCACATAATGTACGAAATTGTGCAAAAAAGAGAATGAGGAGGTGAGAACAAAGAGGTTTGCATTTCTTCACTTTCTCACTGTATCTCAAAGGTAAAACCTTTCCCCCTTCACCCTTAATTTTACTTGGATATCTTTAAAACAGCAGCATTAAATTAATGGTACTCAGCAGGTGATATGGAAAGAGTTCAGAACTACAGCAGGTAAAATGAGGAATTTGTTTTCTCATGTTGCACACTGACAAAGCTTCTTGTGTAACAAAGGGGCAATCTGCTTCACGATTCAGCAATGACATGGTAACGCATTCCCTTGCAGCTTTTGTGTCTGTAATTTTTTTTCTCTGTCTGAAGGCCAAAAATTTAGATGTGGAAGGTTGACTAAAAACTAAATTCAGTAGCTTCTGGGGAATCAAATCCAATAGCTTTTAGACTTGCTTATCACTGGAAGCCTTGTCCATGCCTACAACAAGGCAATTTTTCATTCCTGTATTTAATGAATTGCTTAATTAAGGAATATGGTGAAAGCATATCTAGGACTAGTGCAACTACTCTCAAGTTTTTTATTTTCTAGGTTATTCATTTTAGCTGCAAAGTTCTGCCAAACACACTTATCTTTTAAAAATAAACTGGTTATGCTCTAAAATGGAGTACCAAAATACTACAGTTGGGCTTTATCAACCTTAAGAGTTCTAAATGACCTCAAGAATGAAATGTTAAAAGAGTAACTACAGAAGGAAATCTTTTTCCAAACTTGGCACAAGAGAACTAGAAGGTGCAACTAGCACAATGCAGATTTTTCAGAAGTAGTTTGGGAAGATCTGTAGAAGTAAAAATAGTAAATCTGGTACCTCCAATTGCCAGAGTACTAGAAATTATAGCAGAGAACCAGACGTGCCCTACAACAAGCAATATGACTTTCGTAAAGCAGGTAGCAGCTCGCTGATCTAGTGGAATCTTCTGAAGGGATCCACAAACACAAGCACAAAGAACATTCAACTGGCATAATTTACTTGGATTTCCAAACAGTTCCAAAACAAGTCCACTAGCAGAGTCTTTCAAATAAATCCCTAAAATAGAAGGGAAGGTCTTTCATGAGAGCATAAATTTGTTGGAAAAATGTTTGCTTTTCACAGCAGGAGATGGTGACTAACATTCTGTAGAGGTCTGTGCTGTCCCATATGGTTTTCCAGATCATATACAAATTTCATGTTTCAGTGAAATGACAACACTAGTTCAGCTGATAATGTGAAATTATTCAAGGTAATAAAGATGAGAGAGAAGATTATGAAGAGCTGAAGCGTTATATTCAGGACCCCAGTTTTACATATAACATGATCACCTCTAAACGTGTGATGATGGTGAACAGAAAACACTAAAGATGTACGGAAACAGTACCCATTACTAATTTTTAAAAGGAAGTAAAACTTAAGCACGACGTTTCCTTACTTGTGAATTTTGGCACACTCTGCTGGACACAAGCTCACCTGAGTAGCTGCAGACTGACAGGAAGATGAGGAAGATGATGAGACAACAGGAATGTCAGACTGGACAGCAGCCACAGTGGTAGCAGGAGTAAAAATTAGCTGTTAAGCAAGAAAAAAATATCAGGTAATAGACTGAAATGTTGAAAAATGTGTTAAAAAAAAAAAAAGCAACATTTTACTTTTAAAGTGATACATAAGTTACATGCAGTGATGCACAGCTTCTTTTTTTTTTTTTTTTTTTTTACTTTTAGAGGAACTTATTCTAGTAACAATTTATTGCAGTAGTTTAAGTAAATAAAATTAAAAGGTAATGTAAAATATTTGTTCTACATATTCAGAAGCATGTATTATACATACACACACATTTACTAGCTTTCACACAAGCATTTTAAAAAAGGCTTTCCCTCCAATATTACAAATGAGTGAAACAAAGGCAAAAAAGTTGGCCAATTTCTACAATATTGTAAAGAGAGAAAACTTGGAGTATCTTACAATCTGTCATTAACAAACAGGGCTGTTATATCAACTTCAACTATGCTAATTAAGTTTTATTGCAAGAACAGGTATCGCACAACCAACCTCAAATTACTAATTTCAGTGTACTGGCATGCCTAATTGTCATTGATTTCCGCAGTGACAGTATAGTAAAGGCAAGTCTTATGGAAGGCTTTGCAGAGAGACCATTAGTCACTTTCCCTTATTTTTAAAGATATGTCAACTGCAAGGAGCAGCTAGGAAGAAAACATGAAGTTACTTAGCCAGAAGTGAATCAAGCTGGTGATGAGGCTATTGTTATAGACTAACTACAGACGAGAGTTGACCTTTTTACAGAAAGTCCTTGACAATGAAGGAAAAACGTTAATTTTGATATGTTAGAAACACTGAAAGATTGAAAGAGGTATGACATGCTACCAAGAAGGGCAAAATGATCTTGCAATATCATCCTAAACAGAAACTAACAGAGTGTAAGTTTCTCTCTCGAAACTGGGATGTAAGACAGTTATTGAAATAAGCAGGAAATTTGATGTAAAGAGTCTGGATGAAAACTTAGTGTGAATAGATATGAAAACCATATCCAAAAATCCATGTCGTTGAGACAGATTGCTACTATAAAAAGCAGCAACCTCATCCCATATTGCTTCCACCACTAATTTGATAACACATATTGAAAGGCAGTGACATGATGGATTCCTAGCTTTCTGTTAACTAGTACTAGGTGATTTCAGCATCTAGGTTTGCTTACAAACCAAAGACTCAGGAAATCCTTTTGCTCTCAAATTGTTGGTGCTTGATCTTTAAATCCTTATCTTGAATTCATACTGCTTTTTCAATAAACATGTAAGAAAAGAGTCTCCAAAGAAAGAGCTCAACATCGCATAACACCATTGCTGGGCAAGCCTAAGAAAAAACTCAGAAAAAGAACGAAGAAAAAACTTTCATAAACACGCTTCACAGGTGCAGTTCCTGCAAGAACTCGTGCCTGCATCTAATTTTATACATCACTGCAGTCACAGACCTCTGACTCTCAGTGTAGCGTAACAGTGATTCTTCCTGTTTCATGTAGTTGAACATAACGTCAGAAAGTTCTAGTCATGAACTCCCATGGGCCATGGGAGTATAACTTCAGTGTTCACGTATAACTTCAGTAATTCCTATGAAATCCCACACAGCCCGTGAGGATCAATTCATACAAGACTCACTGCACAGAGTATTAAACTAAATAAAGTAAAATCACTATACTGATTTTTCAGAGTTGCCCATAAAGAAATGGAAATGCCGCATTAATAGGAATTGGGAAGAACCTGATGAGTTTCACGTGAATCTAAGAAGAATGAAAGCTACATATCCAATTCATGTTCTAGAGACAGTAATCTAAAGAACAATCTTAGCTAAACGCAATTAAATTTTCCTCAAGAGACTGAGCTCTGAATGTAGCCAATGTATTGGAAAAAAACTACCCTGAGCATAAACTCTAATATGTTCCGTTATGTACCCAGATCAGACATGCTCTTTTTCCTTTTTTCCCATGCTCGATCAATTTACCAACATAGTATGACCAGGCTAAAAACATATGAACGAATTTTGACAGAACTAAGCTACAGCAATCCTTTCATTCCTTTGACATCTAAAGTGTTTCAGTGACATGTACACAAAGATTAGTAACAGAATTCTCAGTGCTACCTGAAACTAAAGAAAAATTCTTATAATTTCTAGAAATAAGTAAGAAATGGAAAGGTAAAATTTGAGAGAACAAAACCCAAAAACAACAACAACAAAAATCCAAACTTACCATTTGAGCTCGTAGATACATTTGAGCCTGGCTTGCACTCAGGGTTGGCGAGGTGCTCCCCAGCAACATAGTCTGTTGGGTAATACTGCTGCTGGTGGTGTTGGAGGTCTGTGAACGGCTTATTATCTGTGCAGGTGTAGGAGAGGTGGAGAGGTTAATCTAAGGAAACAAAAATATTGCTTCTGTCATGGAAATTCAATCATCCTAGGGTCTAAAGCCAGAAAGCCTTTCACAAAAATGGCAGGGTCAGTTGAAACCTCTGAACTGTAAAGATATCAAAAATGTATTGAGCCAAACGTCACAAAACTAGATTCTGGCAAGACTGCACATTTTCATTCTCGAACCACAAGCAATATTTAGCAGTACACAGTAATAAGCATTAACGAATATAAACAACGATGTTATGAAGCCTGAAAAAATACATCTCACAGAAATATGTATTTACATAACACATAGCATGAGCTTATCAAATTTTAAGAAAAATGTTTGAATCTTAATACTTAAGTATCTTTAAATGCTTTTATTATCTTACTGGACTGACAACTTCTGAGATGCTCATTATGAAACTTGACCAAGGTGCCTGTTTGTGCTGCCATACGTTGATTCCTCATATGCACACTTAAAAATGGTCTGAGACTAAACTTTTCTACAATTTCATATTAAATGCTCCTGGAAAAACTATTTTTAGCACCTGCTGAAGCAAAAGCTGGTTGTTTTTTGTTTTTACTAACACATCTAACAGAGTTAAGTGCCCAGCTCTTTTAGATCACTTTGAGATTTTCTTCAAAATCCAAGCCCAATTATTCTGTTAGTTTAACATCAGGCATATTTGAAAACCTTCCCTCCTAAATTTAATAATGAATGAATGATTTTACTTCTAACGACTGTAAGCCAAAGCAGTGCTATGAAAGCTTAAAACACAACAACAGTTAAATCACTGAAGCTACGCACTGAAGCCATGAACAGCTTGAGGGCATGATTAATAAGCAGGATGTCTGTAGGACTAACGAAGTCCTACTGAAGACAACTGTAGAAGTGTACATAGAAGGCTGTGCAAATTACATATCTGAAGATGTCATTTAAGGAAATGCAGCATGAACTGAACACAGAGCCACTAACAACTGAAACCTGAGCACATGCTTAGGATATGGATAAAGTAATTTAAAGTGCATAAAGATGCATGATAAAAGATGACAAAAGAATGAAAGCTATAAACAATTTAACCAGTTTCATATACTGAAGTGAGCAATGACTTGGATTCTTTAGATTCGGTGCTCCTTAATCACTGGTACACAGAGTTATGATTTTGAACTACAATAGTGCCCTGAATAAAGAAACTAATGTGAAAAATCCGGTAAGAAATCATGTAAGAGATGAAAGCTCAGAGAGTGATTCCTGCAGTGGTCTGAACAGTCACTAGTGCCCATGGAGTGAGCAGCTGCCCCTCAGAGCACCAACAGTGGGCTGGGACCAGGGAAGCCTCCAACGCCAGCCAGGAACACTGGCATTGGGATGAGAGGACGACACTGGAAGCATAGCCAACGCTTCTACAGTCATCATACTTCCATTTAGTGCCTCTCTTGTACTCCTTTTAACCATACAAATTTAAATACTAAAATCTTTTCTGTTTTGCCAGATAGTTATTATATAACCAACAGGGGTTGAGAATGGATGCAGGGCTTTGTTCGATTACGTACCGAGGTCTGCGACATGCTTGACTGCTGAGTGACACTCCCAGGGGGGGAAGTACATTGCCTCCCACCTGACAGGCTTGCCTAGATAGCAAGAATATGCGTCAAATACCGAAATCAAAAAGTGTTTAAGCGATGTTCACATTATTGCACAAACCACCAAAAACACCCCTCTCTAACATTACCCTCTCTCTGAGTTAGCAGCAAAACTGCTCGACTCAGTGGAATTAGATTTCAAAGTGCACTCCAAGCTCTGAACTGGAATCTGCAAGGTGTCAAATGCCTTGAATTCCTTCCAGCTTTCAGGCACTCAGACTCTCACAGACCAAGACCTGAACAATAACTATCAGAGGTAAAGCCCATCAAACTGTTAATGATGGAGCTACCTGACCAGCTCATCACCTACGGTGCTCGGAACTTAGAACGTGACATCATTAAAACTGTCATTATTAAAACTCACATTGTAATTTTTATTATGATTAGAATAATCTAAAATTAAACTTCATAAATGCTGCGAGGAACATCCTCACTTCCCCTAGAATGACAGTTTATGTATGCACATCAAGTGTGTATACCAGTACGCTATTCCAGACCTTCAGATGAATACAGGGACAGTGATTTAGATGTATATATTAATAGACTGCATGACAGAACTTCTTAGGCTTGCCCCATCTGATTCTCTTTGTTCTATCTCAGTAGCAGTATAGGCACAAATCCATCACAAAAAAAAAAAAGTCAATATATTATCATGATCTATTGGAAAAGGTACAGAAGCAGAAGCCAGGAGCATAGAAGAGTCCATCCTAGTTCTAACAACAAGCAGCTGTATCTATCCCTGAAGTTTTTACCTCTGTTTTAGCATTTCTACATATAAAAATATTAACTGCCACCTATCCCTGCACGACAGTACTCTCAATCTACAGTCAACTGAGGTCAAAGGAAGTCTTTCCACTGCTTGCGTTTTCACAATGGGTCTACTCTGGTGTTCCTTTTGTGTCAAAAGCTTTGCTTCAGAAGTGAAACACAGCATTGTCATTTACTTCCTACATTGCTGCAGTTGGAGTTAAAACTGAATGTTGCCATTATTTATAATGCAGCCAGACGTGTGGCAAGACACACTAAAATACCAGATGTTGACTACCTGAATTTGATTTCACTAAGATGCGTGGCTATTCATTTGTTTCCCCATCAACCTTCAGACAAATTCATGGGATGAAGACTGAAGTAGTCTATTTTTAATATATACATTTTTTCCTGTTTGATGATTTACATGATGCATTATAATGTATGCAGTTAAGCATGGAATGGACGCCTATTGGAGCATCTATAACAAAATCCTCCAAACAGTTTGGAGGAAGATACAATTTAAAAGAACAAAGTCATTAAAATATAACAGCGAATCATTGTGAGACACTGAAAGCTCAGGCACTTAAGCTGTTATGTTTGACAATGCTCTAGAACTGTAGTTCTACTCCAGAAAGTAGCAAACCACTATTTTTCAGCAATCTTCGCTCTCACCTGTGGTACAGTTGCCAGACTCTGAAATTGGGTACTGCTTAAGTGCTGCTGCTGCAAAGCAGCAGTCTGCAGCATTAGATGCTGCTGTTGGGCTGCATACATCTGCTGGAGGTACTGAGCAGCTGAGCTAGGAGGACGGTGCAAGGCCTGCTGAATAACCTGTGATGAATCAGTAGGTAATTAATCACAATTACAAAGTACAAACCATACTGACATGATGCTGAAGTTTACCTTTACAAGGAAATAAAACCAAATACATCCGTTTCACACCAACTGTATAATACCGAACTTACTCCACCACCACTTTCCTCAACAAAGGTACCAAATATAGGTACAGCATTTTTCATAACACTACATCCACGGCTCTTAGGCTCTCATCATCATACCCTACGTGATATTCTATTTTGTTCTGAAAGATCAGGACAGCGCACGAGGCTCATTTATCAAACCCAACGGAGCAGGCTGTACAAACTTCCTGGTAATCTTATTTGAAGAACAGCAAAATGGGGATGGATCCAAGAAGCAGTTACACACAAAGATACCTCTGGATCCCTCTAGTCAATGGTGGTAAAGCAAACAGCTTTTTGTGTTACTTTGTAAAATTTTATGTTCATATTCCATACCCTTGGGGAATGGTGAAAAATCAGGTTTTCCAATAGCATTTCTCTCCCGTTATTTGGAAGGCAGGCCTGCACACTGCACTACTCTTAAGTGGTCTGATATCTATACTGCGAACAGTATCTTATGAAAATCAGTAAGTTAGATATTGAGAAAGAAGACAGCAATTAAGAATGGAAAGTTAATTTTGTGTAAAGCATTGTGCAACGCATGTATTTGAGGGAAATAGCATCTGATGGCCCGGTACCTGGACGGCATGCCTGTCAGAGCCACTGTAGACAGATATCTGCGGGAGCGGGGTCCGGGACGTGGAGGTGGTAGTGATAGTAGTCGTAGATGCAGAACACGTCGTTGTGTTGGGTTCATTCTCCATAGCTGTGCAGTGTTCATCCAGCCTGGCGGGATTGAAATTGAAATGAAAGCAGTTCACAAAGAGAAGAGCAGCACATATTTTAAAGGAGATTTTAAAGATTTTAAAGGAGAAAATCTAAGCCTCTCTGAGATACAATAATGGACAGTTTGCAAATGGATAGGTTCATAGTGTTTACTATTACTTGATGTGATTTGTAGACTGACATGGTTATGAAATTCTAAGATGCATCAAGAGTAGCAATAGGTGGCAATTTAGGAATGCATGCGGAACTTCCCGCAAGCTGCACAGGAGTACTGCCACATCCCTCTTCCCCATGGCACAGCGCAGGAGCCACTGGCTGTCCATGCTGCACATTCAGCAAAACATTTTCTAGCCAAACATCACTGGCGACATGTTCTATTTGGAAAAAGAACAAAAAGCTGCAGAGAAAATGCTTTAATTTCTACAGCAATGCCTCCCCAAAAACAGCCACAGTTATGGAAAAAACTACCTAAAAGAATCTTCAAGGATTTTTTTCCCTACAAGACTTCCTTCTGCTGCAGAGTATAACCTCTCTCCAAAAACATTGTCATTAAAACTTCAATAAAACCTGTTTCTCAACATATGAGCGTTGTTTATCTTAGTTTCCTTTTCAGTTTTAGTATTACGATTAACAGAGACATAGCAGCTGTTTATTGCTTTTCAAAGGATGCTTTAAAAAAGCAGGTGGGGAGAAGAATTTCCTTCTTACAATAAGGAAGGACTCAGAAAAATGATCATTTGGAGAGCTGCAGTGTACTAGGAAAAAAAAAAAAAAAAGCAGCAGCATTGGCAAGTCCCCAGCAAAATGCCCATTGCGTGCTGCATCAAACAGGGACATAATAAGGAGTTTCAGCTCACGCTGCTGAAAGCAGAACACAACGCTGCTGATCTGCTACCTTCCTCTCTGAAGACACGACTACTTTGCAAGTAGAGAACTTACAAATCAGTATCCTCTACCCAGAAAAAAAGCTTCAGGCTGACTTGGGCTGCACATGATAACATAGGTCCTGATTACTTGGAATACATAAACTTTAAGAGGTACACGGTCCCCTAGGGGCTTTGTGCCCATCATTGTGTTGATATCTTCTATCTTTTGCCATCAAAGACAATTTGTGGCAATAAAGCTTGCTTTCAAAACACAGAACGTACTATCAGAAATGAAGAAAAGTATGGCTTTGTTGGTAAAAAAAATCAGATCTGACATGTGTTATAATGCCATTTATCTACCTACAGGAGAACAAAAGTTAGCATTGATGCGTAAACCACTTCAGTTACAATGAAAACAGCATCACTTCTAAAATCACTTTACATTAATTTCACGTACTGCTAATGAAAAGGACCTTGAAAAAAGTCTCCTCCAGAGAGCATTAAATGCACAACAAAATATTTACACCTAAGACTTGTCTAGCTTGTTTGAGCAGTTATGCAACTGTTTAAATCAGCCTAAGAAAAATAACATTGCACGGTTAATTTTCTTAGTTCTCAGCCACATCTAAGAGTTATCAGTGAGATATGCAACGCGTCTCACTGCACCAACTGAATCAGAAGTCGGTAATTCAATGCGAGCTGATAATTCTTTAGCTAAGTGCCTTGTTTTCAAAATTTTTGATCGGCATGGCCTGGTACTGATGTGCATCTCCAGCCCTCCTCTAGCACGTCTGACCCCGAATCAATTAGAGATGATGCACGAGGCTTACTTGCCACCCCTCAGGGCTTATCGCAATATAAAGAGAGAAGAGTTGCAGCAGGCAGCAGTGACACGCAGAAATACCATGCCCTCTGTTGGCTGAAAGCACGGGAAGGTGCTTCAACAGATGACACTTGTTAGAAAAGCTCTCCTCACTTGGAGTGAAAAGCCGGTTGTTTAAAGGAAAAAGAGAAAATACATAAAACGAGGGTTATTTTTTAGCGAGATGACCCTGAATCCATTAACAATGTGGCAGATGGAGAGATGGATCTTTTATAACAGAAAGCATGAATGCCACTACAGAACGTGAATCTGTCTTTACAGCATTGTAAAGGAGATCAGGGCAACACCGCATATGTAACTAGACCACATTTAGTTATAAAAATGTGTCTCAGATACAATTAAAAATAGTCTTCTAAAATTTTTGTTAGCTACTTAACATTAAAAAAGCAAAATTCCCAATTTACAGTGCAAATAAATTTGGTAAGTGAACAGGGGCTGGACCGCGACATTGCATGTGAGCAACATCACCTCAAAAGGACCTCTCTGATGGGTGAGTTTTAGAAAATGCACAAACTCTGAACAACCGCTGTATGTTTAAAAGTGGACTCAAAATATGAAACACAACAGAAAACTGTATGTAAAAGAAGCATTTATTCGAATAGAGACAGCATTAGACACCACATCGTTTCAAATTATACTGTGCATGACGTAAATATTTAGAGGTTTTTGTTCTTGCTGTTCTGAGAGTTAAAGAACAGTTTTGGTCAAAATAAAAATCCAAAGTAAGGTCACAAAAATCTGCTGTTTTACACCAGTAACGTTGGACTACCAGCACGGCACATACCGTGCATGCACACACACAGCATGTCGCTGGTCATGTTTGAGAAACTTTGATTTTTTGTAGTGACACGGTAAAAGCAAACACTACTGGCACTCTGCAACCCATAATTGGTATTTGGAAATCGGTATTTTAAGTGTTTAAACCATTTATTTACTCAGTCCGCTCATCACCTCCCGTCAGAACTCCCACGCGCACAAGACGCAGAAAATAAACACAAATCTTCCACAAGCCTAACCCCTGAGGGGATTTCTGCATAAACCCCAAACACACACACCCCCGGCACGCCACCCCGACAGTTACACGGGGTTCGGGCGCTATTTTTCAGCCAAAACACGGGGTTTTTGAGAGCCCCGCGAACGCAGCCCCCGCCCCGCGGCGCTGAGGGACCCCGGGGCTGCCGGGCGGGCAGGGCCCCTCGCCCGCCTCAGGACGAGCCCCGAGGACCCCCAGCCCCCGGAGCCGAGCCCGGGGCCTCCCCCAGCCCCGAGCGGCGGCCCCGCGGCGCTCCTCCGCCCTCAGCCCCGGGGAGGAAGGGGCGTGAGGGGGGCTGAGGAGCCTCCCGCAGCCAGGGCGCTGCCGGGGCGCCGTCAGGGCGCTGTCAGGGCGCCGGTCCCCGCCTCCGCGCCCCGCCCCGCCGCGGTTTGGCCGGGCCCCGCCGCTGCCGCTCCCCCTCCTCCTCCGCGCGTCCCGCCGGGAGACTCGCCTCGGCCCAGCCGCCTCACTCCGCTTCCGCCATCTTGTCGCCTCCCTCCCGGGGAGGTGCTGCGCAGGCGCGCTGGGCGCCGCCGCCAGGTGACGCCGCCCGCCGCCATCTTGGGGCTTCGTGCGGCGGGGCTGAGGGGCAGGGGGCTGCTGCCCGAGGGCTTCTTCAGTAAACGGGGTGTTAATAAATCTGGGGGATTAGCTGTAAGACGTGTGTTTTGAGGGGGCTGTGTGAAGGTTAAAGGCAAGAAAGGGCTTGCCCCGTGGGCTTTTCTATGTTAGTTGTTCAAAGACTCCCAAACGGGAGGTGGTGGTGAGCCCCTGATGTCTCAGGAATATGAAACTGAAGGGACTTTTAGATCACTTAGCCTAGCTTCCAGTTCTTCCTGCAACATACTGGTTCTAAGCTTCTCTCTGCTAAGAGGATGAGAGCTTCTTCCTTGGAACTGACCGTAATTGAGCAGAGTTGAATTACACCATTACTTAAGTGTAGGTGGTAGCGACTTCTTTGCACTACCTGGCATAGAAGAGCAAAGCCCAGCCTCCACACAGACAATTAGCCACTGTACCGCATTAGGTTAACTCAAATCTTGCATGGGATATCCAGACAAACTCAGTACCTCTCCTTCTGTGTGTCATGAAATGTTTTCCTCTTTGTGATGGAATACTCTTAGAGGTCTTGTAGGAAACTTAAAAATGTTGAAAGTTGTAGAGCAAGGTATTGTTAAGATGCAGCAAGGTATTTCCTGCTGCGTGAAATTGATGCAAGATTGTTTGGAAACTGGGTGGAGCAAGGAAGTTTCTTCTGAGGAGGAAAAATACCTGCTGCAGGAAGGCCAGGTAGCAAGACAAAAAGTTCTGTGCTTTGTAACCTCTTGCAAGGAAAATAGCAAATGGGGCCTTAAGTTACTTTATCATCAAAGAGAAAAAAAGAAAAAAAAAAGCAAGGTGCACGATTGGAATGTGCAGGTCTCGTGTAGCAGCCACACCAAGCGGCTGAATGCTGCGCTGCTTTAACAAACATCCGGGAATGGTGCCGATTACAGCAAGGAGGTAGTGGCGAAAAAAGGAAGTGTTTGTACTCTATCAGAAAAAAAAAAAAAAAACACAACAAAGGTTAGGTTACCTATTCCTTAGGATTCCCAGAAGCGTCAAGGAAGTGCAGGGCAAAATAAATACGCGTTATCAACGACGCTAAAAACGCGTTGTTAAACAGGGAAATCCTAAAAGAACCAATTTAGGATTAACAGTTCTGATAAAATACCTTTCCTTAAATCCTAAACGTTCCATCCCTTTTAGTTAGGGAGCACCCTTTGTGTTTTTTTTAAAGAAAACCACAAACCACCACACCGGCTGCGCGGCAATTGAAGCCCCTGCCCGTGCTCGCTCCCGCGCAGCCGCGGGGCCGCCCCCTGCCCGGCAGCCGCTGCGCGCTCCCGGCGGGCCGTACCAAGCGGCGGCGACACCGAGAGGGGGATCCCTGGTGCCCCGCCCTCCCCTCTCCCTCACGGGGGTGCGGGCGCCTCTTGGCCTCCTCCACTCTCCCCCCCCGTTTTCCTTCTCTCAGTGGTCCCGCCCGGCCTGGGCGGGCTGAGGAGACGGCGGGGGGCGCGCGGCCGCCGCCTCCTCCTGGTAGCGCGGCCCCTGCCCGCTCCCGGCCCCGGCCGCCGCCGCCGCCCCGGGGATGCCGACACAGCGGGACGGCAGCGGCACCATGACGGCTCCGGGCGGCGGAGGGGGCGGCCTGGGCGGGGACGGAGGCCACCAGGTCCGCGTGAAAGCCTACTACAAGGGGTGAGTGAGGCGGCGGCGGGGCCGGGAGCCCGCCCGGTGCCTCCCCTCACGGCCCGGTTTCTCCTCAGGGCCGTGCCCGCGCTGCCCCCCCCGCGGGGCTCTCGGTGCTACAGCCGGGGAAAATGAGGAAAAAAATAGGGGTTTGGGGGCTGGGAGCTGCGTGTGGGGATCTGTTCGGGGCTGAAGGAGGAGAGTTGGGCTGAAAACCTGCCCTGTAGGGTCCTGGGGTGCTCCCCGGGGCTTCTGAGGGAGCCGAGTGGCAGCGAGGTGCTGGGGGCCTGCAGGGGGAGAGGCTGGGCGCTGCTCTCCTGCAGCAGCGTGTAACGACACATATAATGTGATATAATACAATATAATATAAAGGGTGCCCTGCTGGGGGTGCGCGGCGCCCTGTTGGGCACCGACAGTTAGAGGAGCCGGCCTGAAAAGAGCAAGGTTCGTGGGGCCGTGGAGGTGGGTGGGAGGTGATCTCATCAGAAAACAACGCAGGTTGTGTTTTTGGGTTAGGATGGAGCTCCAGGCACTCTCGACAGCTCCCTTCCAGTTACCTGGGTTAAGTACGAGAAAAAACTTATATTTACGGTGCTCACTGTGATATCTATAGCCTTATAATTTTAAGGAGAGGTATAGAAGCCTTGCTGAGCACTTGGCATTTGCTAATGCCCTTTGTTTCTGGGCTGTGTCTGCTTTGGGGCTTTTCTTAGCAAAAGTGCTGTATGATCTGTGTAAAAGTGGCATAATCTGTGGTTTTATGAGGTCTGTGGAATGCTTTCAAACTAATAGTACGTGAAACTCTCTGCTCTTTTACAGTCCCTTTAATGCCCCATTTCGTAAAGAAGTGGAGATGGCCCTGGCCATTAGCTGACAGAAGCGTTCATTTGGGCAGGCAGCGAACTAAAGTGGAAACTGCTCTGGATTAAAACCATTTATTTTTCTTCTGCTGGGTCAGTTTTAATCTTGATCACTTCCACATGCAATCATTTGACTTCTTGCTTTAGTGCTGGGAGGCTGTGGCGCAAGAAGAGAGATAAAGCAGCCCAGGGTTGTGGGAGTGCAGAAGAAAACTGCTACATCGGAGAGGAATGCTGGCTCATGACACTTTAAATATTAGGTAGCAATTTCACAGGCGCTGGAATGTTTCCTTTGAGTTTCAACTGAGTTTCATCTGCTGACTTTTTAACTGTTAATGCAATTGTCAGTTTACTTTTAATAGTGGCACTGAATCATATGGGCAGTTGGTTAACCAACAAACTAACAGGCTGAATGCCTTTGTAATGATTCATTTCGAGGTCTAAACAAATTATTCTCTCTGCTCTCCTACAAAGCAAGTCTCATGCCCACTTCTCAAGCTAGTGTTATCAAGAAATGGATAGCAAAGGAAAACATTTTACTTGTGCTGGAATGACTTGGAGACTGAGGATCTAAATGCTGATATCAAAGGCAGCATTTTTGCTTTAATCAAATAAACCGTATCAAGATTAGAGCTGGATAGAGGATTTTTAGGGAAATAGTGTTAATTAGGAAATGTTAATCTCTCTCAACTTTTTTTTCTGATAGAAGCCTTTAAATGGGATGTAGAAGTTACAGTGCAAGTCTCGCTTGGAAGTTCTTTTCAACTTCCACTTGTGTCTGGTCAAAGACAAAAAAAAAAAAGAAAGCTCCCCCCAAGAAAACCCCAGCCCAGCAAGTCAGAAGCCCGGGCTGGCTCTCAGAAGGTGGTGGTGGGGCTGCTCCTGCCAGCTCGAGGCTGAGTCCCAGCCCCAGAACATCACTCCGTCTGGCCAGGAGCCTAATTGCTTTTCTCAGCCTAGACAAAGGCTTTCATGAAGAGCTCTTTGAAGGGTCTTTGTTTCATTCAACTATGCAGTGGTAATTCTGTACCTTAAATTCATGCAATATGTAAAACCAGGAAGGAAAATTTTCCTAAAACAGATCATGAGAATAAGAGGGTGGGAATTCCCAAACACTTGAGAATTGGGTTGAGTTTGCCCTGATATTTCCTTCTCTCAGGTGAGCCACTCTTATCGTAGGGCTAGTTTAAAGGGCTGAAAATAGTCTTATCTGTTTTAAAGGGTTACTGTCATCAGGGCAGGGTCTGTGACAGAGGCTCCTGACTGAGCTGGTAGGAATTTATTATAACTAAAGTTTAGTGCTTTTTCATTGATACAGTAACAATGTGTATCAGCTTCAAATGTGCAGCACTTACACACCCTCTGTAATTACAGCCATTTTAGGTGTCTAATTATTTTTTAGAAGTTTATGTTTCTGCTCATCTCATTTGTTGTAGGTACTTTTTGTCAATTCAGTACCAGAAGCTGTTACATCAGGGGAGGATTGCGTTGTAGTAGGTGAAAGCAGGTAGGGGTGATAGGCTGCGTGTGCAGCCTATAGAATTGATGTTCATTTAAAACAAAACAAAACAACAATCTTTTAGAACCATTTTCTGTCATGATTGGAACTGCTAGGTTTTTTTTCTTCAGTGGTTGACAGATTTAGCGCTGTTTTAACTGCATAGGCTGTAATATAGGTTAGACTTCTAGCGTAGTTAAAGGCATAGGATCCCAGTGCTTTACCCACAGACTGTTTGATTTATTTTGAATGAAAAATACTCCTGGCAGTCCTCTCGCAATACATGTTAAATTAGCTTCTTTTCTTAATTTTACATGAGTGGAATAAGTGGTGGGAAAAAAAAAAGAGTTCCATTTTAATTGTAAAATCAAAGTGCACCTTCATAGATATTTCCAGAAAATTGCTTTTAAAAGTTTTTGCTTTCTCACATCCTTTGTTTATATTATTCTTTGTCTTGAGAACTTTCTGGTCAGATTTTCATCTCGATGTCTTCTGTTGTCTGTTGAATATAAAGTTCTGCAGAGGAAAGTGTTCAGCTTTATAGGCTTGAACCAGAGCTTTTTAAACATACAAACATATAAACTCCTCCTTGCAGTTTCAACACTGATTTCATTTTGTGGCTGGCTGCTTTTTCTGGTGATGTTTTTTTTTTTTTCCCCAGAAAAAACAACTGTGCAGGAGGCGGCAATTTCCAGACCTCAGGCCTTTCCTGGAGAAAGAGAAAAGAGACACTTAAATCGTGTAAGATCTTATCGGATCTTACTGCAAAGATACTGAAACAGCAGAATTCTCCAGGAGAATTCTTGCATGGGCTAATTTCAGTGAGCTAAAGCCTTAACGACTGACATAGAGCAGTGTGATAAGCATGTGGATGTGTAATTAATCTGTGACTAGATATCTCTGCATCCTCAGGTATATGGATAGCCGTATGAGGCTCCAGACAGAAAAATCTCCAGCAGTAGTCTCCCACAGAAGCTTGAGTTTAGAAGCAGAGAGTGAGATAGGTGTATTCAATTGCACTTAACTGTCAGCACTGTGTTTTTTTCTTTGTTGTTGCTAAAGGCTCTTGTGACTGCTGGATGATCTGTAAAAGAAAGGGCATGAGAAAGAAGCTGTTTGATCTTGGAGGAAAGGTGGGACTTGCATCAGTACAGCTCTTTCCTAATGAACACAGCAAGTGTGGAAAGCGCCATAAAACGTGAAGGTGACAGCAGAGCTACTCTGGAAGCGAGACAGCTCAGGAGAAAGTGCCAGTGACACCACTATGGTTAAAATTGCAAAGTGAGCTTGTAGGAAGACCTGTCATCTTTCAGTTCCTGCATCATGTAAAGCTGCCTTCTCGTCTATAGAAAAAAACGTGCAAGGTGTTGCTTGTAGCCTCTTGTTCATATTTACATTCCTCCTTTGGTTTAATATCGCTGTTGGCTAAGGTTCTGCAGAACGCGCCGACAAGTTGGTGTTTGTTGGTGCGGGCTGGGTGCTTTTGCAGGTCTGTTCCTCGGCTCTCTGATACGTGTCCAACTGAAGGTAGCAGTGTAGTACTTTAGAGAATTAAATTCTAAAATAATAAACCCCTCTTCTATTTGAAGGGCAACTAGTTCTCTGTTTGAAGGGCAACTGTTTTGCCACTTGAAGGCAACAAGTAGGAAGCGTTCATTCAATCTGGATCAGCTTTACTTCATCAATAAGAGAAGGGTTTTTGTTCCTAAGCTGTTCAACGCATCCTAGTATCGTGGATACGTGACATTTGCTGATCACAGTAGCAATGTAGAGATAAATGTGTGGACCTGAAAAAAAAAATTAATCAGTTTTTAGTAATTTTTCTTTTAATCTTCAGTTTTTGCTAGAGCAGCAGTGATTACTGCCTGTCAGGACTGTGGTCTCCCACCTGCCTCTTGTCTGCCAGTAGCAGTCATAGTCGCGCTGCTCGAACCTACCCTCTCCTATTGTATACCAGTTCAATCACATAATAAGCTGGAAAAGTTGAAATGTTCAGCTCTGACTGCTTAGTGCCCTGCAGAATGTAACCTTTTATTTAAGAAATAAATCTGTGCAGGGAGGGGGAATGAAGGTGAACCTCAGCTGCAAATCAGTGAAGTTGCTAAGCGGTGCGGTGCCTTATCTCCCTGCAGAGACGTGGGTCCCTGACAAGCAGGAAATGCAGGTTGAGGCTTTGCCTCCTAGCAGGGCCTCCTCGCTTGCTGGTGATGCCTGGTGTCAGCAGCGCGTGCGAGATCTAACCCTGAACAGAAACAGAGCAGAGCTGCCACTTCGCTCCTCTCAACTCTGATTCCATCCTGCTGTGAGGTGTGTCAGCAGAGAGACTCCCTGGCTTTTTTCATCCTTTCTTTTGTGTTTTTTCTAGCTTTGTGTTAAGCGTCTCTACATATCAGGGTACAGATACTGTTCTGTCTTGTGTGGAAAGAAGAGGTGCAATTCCTTGGCCAAATAACAGAGCAGCTTTCTGACTTCCATTCAGATTTTTGAGGTGTGATTTCGGTATCCTAGCAGTTTCTTGGAGTCTTTCCCCTAGCTAAACTATCTCTGCTCATAAGGCCAGAAGTAGGCTGTCCTAGTGTGCTTTTCAGAATTGCTAGTTTGTGTGTGCTGTTGAACTCAAAGGAGCCTCTGCAATATTCAGGCACACGTGTTTATCATGCTTGTTTGCTGCCCCTCCTGGAAGTGTTTCATGTTCCGTGACCACAGCATAAGCCACAAACTGCTGGATACGACTCTGTCCCTGTGCGAGGTGATTTATAGTCATCGATCTTGATGCATACGTACATCTCAGTCTGGTGGGGACCTTGATGTGGATTTTGCCCAGATGCAAATGGTGCCTGTTGTTTCCGTTCCACTCCACCACCAAACAGTGCTGGCATTGACAACTGCACCGAACAAATGAATCTTAACTGGTCGAATTTTTGGGGGGAAGATGAGTGTCACAGGTCAAGTGTCAGGTTTATACAAGATGTTTGAAGTGTAGTGCTGTGAACAGTCCTCTTTTTTTCCCTCTCTTCCTCTCTACCTTCCTCTGAACTGTACCTCTGGCATCCTTTGCTTAAAGGGCTGCTACCCTGAGTCACCTGTTCCCCTGTAAGGCCCAGCAAATACCAAGACAGTGGGTCAGCGTGTTATGTTAATGCATTTAAAGCACCAGGTTAACTCACTTTCCATCTTGCCTATAACAGAAATACCAGTTCTGCATAACAGTAAAGCACTAAATTTTAAATCTAAGTATACGCTTTGCTCGTCTGTTCGCGCTCCCTGTCATTGTGGTGCAGCATCACCATGCCTTTCTAAAGGCACTTTAAATATTTGGAACTTTTTTCCACCCTTTAATCTGGTAGGCAACCTGTTTAATATTTTTCATTAATGTTTCATAACATCTATGCAATTGCAATTTAGTTGGAGAAGATGTATACGTTCTTTAAATATTTTGGTAACTAGTAACAAAATAACTTGTTAGAGTAAGGAAAACCACCAATACGTTAGTAATGTCCTTCTAAATGTTTACAGCATTTAATTCTTTGTTTTCCACTGACGTAATACTTAATTTCTGTGTGCCGTTAAAATCTCCTATAGCTCACTTCAAAGTTATTTGGCCATGTAAATCTTACTTTTTTCAAAAGCAAATGGCTGGAAGAATAAATGTCAAAGCAGTAATAAAAATCTCTTGGAGCCTGACTTGCCATAGGAAGGACTCTTGGTGCTAATGGCTTATTAATGTTACTTTTAAGGTTTTTTAGGGGGTTGTGGCAAGAGATAGGCTTTATATTAGTAGTATGTGAAAGGCATTAGAGGTAACAATGCTACATATTACAATGCAGTTTCTCAGATTTGTTTTTCTCTTGCTCAGGGACATCATGATAACGTATTTTGAACCTTCCATCTCATTTGAGGGACTGTGCAGTGAAGTCCGCGACATGTGCTCCTTTGATAATGAACAGCTTTTCACCATGAAATGGATTGATGAAGAAGGTAAATCAATACTTGCCACTTGGCTTTCTGACAAATATCTGATCAATATGGTGCTAAGCTTTCAATCTTTCCTCTCCCTTTCATCTTTCCCTTTCTTTCTGCCTTCATGAGATAAGCTCAATGTTTTTAGAAATGGTAAATCTGACTGTAAAAGTAATGGCTACCCAACGCCCTTGCAAGTATATCTTAATTGTTGTTATTCCAAATCACTTTGTGTGGTGCTCCATTCCTGTTTTATTTTTAACCAAATAAATAACCCAGTGACCATTAAAATGTGAGTTCAATGTTTAGATTTTGTAGGAAGGAAATGGAAAATACACTTGAGGAAGCCAGTGATTCCCCATAAGCCTTAACTGTTTCAAAAAGAGTTAAACTAACCTTAATGATACAAAATACCATATTTGTATGAAATATTGGTACAATTTAATGTATAGTTGTACAGGTAACCACAAAAAGTTGTATTTTCAGTGTTTGTATCAGCTGTTCCTTTAGCAATCTAAAGTCTAACAACATATAGTTAATTAAACTTTTTACAAGTATTAGAAGAAAAAAATGAAAGAAAATATTTATCTGAATGGTAGCTCAGAATGATCCATGTTATTGTTTACTTCACATGAAAAAAAGTTCAGGCAGTTCTCCTTTTTTCTTAACAGATCAGATGTAGTCCAGTGTCCCTTCCGAGTTGTATGTACACGTTAGGAATGTTTTGAAAAGCTTAATTGTAGTTCTTACACCAATGCCATAAAGAAAGTGTTCTACACAAGTTTTGAGCTGCACCAGAGACGTCTGAATTATGAAATAGCTGTTATGTTAGCATGCTAAGTACTTGATGGCATAAAAGGCCATAATGTGCAGCGATTTGTCTGCAGTGATTAGTATTTGTATGCAGTGATTACCATAAATGGTGCTTGTAAACCTGTTTTCTCACAGCTTTCCCCTTCAGAATTGGGTGAGTGCCAGTTTATTCAGAGCTTACAACTAAACATGGACCAAAGCTGATTTTGGAAGTGCAATATGGGCAGGTGTGCTGAAATTCTGGTCTTCAGTATCTAAGCAGGTTTTCTCCCCCACTCCCTTGCCAGGATTCCCAAGTTATTCACACAAAGCAGATGCAGTTAAGGAAAGGAGCAATGTTTATGACCAAACTTGTGTGCAGTGGTGCTAGTTGAGTTGGATGTGCACTTCACAGTAAGCTGGCTGGTTTGTTTTATCTGGAGGAGGATGGTAGACTTTTCACTGAAGAGGAAGAGTCTAGAGAGTCATAGTAAAAAGTACACCTCTTTTTAATGAAATGTGTGTGTAAAAATTAAAAAAAAAAAAAAAAAGTGCAGATTCAGTGGTTTACTTGAAGCAACAGCTTGTTCTACCTCAACTTTTGCTCTTTGATTGGAGACACATAAAAATAGGAATACTGCAGTTAGACATTTTTTCATGTATTCACTTAGGATACAGTGCAGGTGTAGAGCATTGTGTATAACTACTTCTGTTTCTGAGAGGTAATCGCACAAAGGCAAATCTAATTTAGTTGAATAGAAACACACAAAGAAGTTCAGGTTCAACTGGAAAATGGAGTTGAACTTGGTTTGTTTTTAGAAAGACTTCTATTTTGAACTTCTTGTTAAATAAGTCAAAATTGAATATTTTCCATTGATATTTTATCTGGCTTTAGATAACTGCAAAATTATTACTTGTTCATTGGTGAAAGAATATTCTTGTAACACTTTTTTTTTTTTAATACTTAGCCACCATTAATAATACTTTGAATTCAGACTTCTGTTACTCCCCATTAGATTTTTGAAGTGAAATTGTGAATCTGAAGGCATTGTGGGAAAGGTCAGTTATGTGCTATTGCCATTGTGATCACCAATAAAAAACAAATGTGCAAGTCAGATTTAATTACGAAGCTTCCTACTAATGTCTGCAAACCTGTGCCTAGTTCAAAGCACTGCGTATGCTCTTGAAAGCCTCCCTTTCTTCTGCCAAAATGAAACACAAAACTGTTTGCACAGGTGTCAAAAACAAATGAAGAAAAACTGGTTTGTTGATTCTTGGTGTGTTTGAATAAATAGTTGTTCCTTCTCCTCCTGCCCTGCTCTCCATTGTGTGAGTTTGTGCGGTGGGTAGGCGGTTTGATGCCCAGATAGGCTAATTGGGCAGGGACATGCAGTGTGATGAAAAACGGCTAAAGGTGACTTCAAAGATTGGAGTGGCTTTGAGTGTTATGAAATTCAGAAAAGAATAAAGATAGAATTCTGATAATGGACAATCTAGAAGTATTTTTCCATAAGGTATCCTGCACCTCTTGTACTGAAATAATGCGTAACTTTGTAGGAGACCAAGCCAATGATACTTTGTGATTATGATCTGCTTGCAACTTGGGAATATCTTAGATTCTTACTTTCCTTGAAAGCATTCAATGTGACTATGTTCAGATGTACTCTCTGAACAGAATGAAAAATAAGTACTACCGTGCAGGAGAATATTGTTTTGTTTTCCTACAATAATAATCTTAGGCACAACTGTGAGGGAACTGTCGAATGGCACAGAACTAATTGGGTTAAGTTTTGTATTGTTCTCCTTTCTTTCTTCAGGAGACCCATGTACAGTTTCTTCCCAGCTGGAGTTGGAAGAAGCCTTTCGGTTGTATGAGCTAAACAAGGATTCAGAGCTTCTAATTCATGGTATGGTGAAATTCAATATATTACTTCTAATAATTGCACTTACAAAGAAGTGCAATTTTTATGTATTATGTGTGTCTTTTGTACTACTCCAGCTTCCTTGGTTAAAGTCCATTGCGGCATCCTGTCGAGGATGCTGAAGACTGTGCACCACACTTTTTTGCTGTCAGCACTTGTAAATGCCTTTTATGAAATTAGTGGAGATAAAATACTTTGGTCTTAGTTTATTGATGAGACAGCTCCTATCTCTCATTCGTATGCTTGCTGGCAATGAATGGTAGAAAATATGTGTGTATGTTGTACTGCACCCACAGTTCTTCATCAGTTTGGCTGGAAGGAAGAGACAGCTTTTCAGCTTCCCAGAAAATCTTTTTAAAAATAGAAAAGAATTGTATCTGTTTTATATATAAATAATATACATAACCCTGGGAAAAAAAGGGCTAGTATAGACAAGATCACACTTGGCTGTTAGGATACTGTAGTATGATATTTATAGTCAAGATTTCTAAATACTGACTGCAGGGATTGTCCACGTGAGAAACCATCATCAGTAGTTGTTGCTAGTTACCTTTGTTAGGAAATAACTTTGTTTGCTCTGCTGTTCGGTTTTATTTCTCATGTGGATCATTGTTTTGTCTAGCAAAGATTTTTGTGGGAGCTTTTCAGCTTGCTTTCTGTTAAACTAAGTTTTGTTAAAGTGTATTCTGAGGGCCTTTCAGAATGTTGTACTTAACCCAAAGATTTTTCTGTCTGGAACAAAAATTAATAGAAAGCCAATGTTTTTCTTGCAGTATTCCCTTGCGTACCAGAACGGCCTGGCATGCCTTGTCCGGGAGAAGATAGTAAGTAGGCTTTTTAGTGAAGCAGTACTTAAAATCAGGGATTCCTATTCTAGAAGACTGAATAGATTTCCTTTTCTTGGCAATTTTGATATTCTATCATTTGGCTTTCTGTGCTTATAAGCATTAATAATGCAAAATCTCTACAACTTACGTATTTAAAAGGAGTAGAAACTTTTGCTGAAATTAAATGTTGTTTGTCATTTCTGAATCATTGTTAATAAAAAACATTTTGCATTTCTGTTAACTATCCATGCGTCTCTGCTTTCCTTGCTTTTGCCTCTTTTATCGTGACAGTTTTTTTATTCTATTTCTGTCTCTAGTAGATATCAGATTGCTAGCTGACTAATGTGAGCAAAGGCTTGTAACCAGTGGTAATGAAGTGTCATATCACCAGTTTTAAACCAATGTTTAGGCTATATAAGTATTCTCCAAAAACCTTTAAATCATGCTAGCAAATGTACTGACCATTACAGAGGTGATTTTCCGTCTGTCTTATTGTAGACTTCTATGCTGTTAGTATTCATTTTATAAAAGGTTATGGGTGTGTCATGCATGAACACATCTGTCAGTTTGATATCCAAGTCTGACAAATGTCAGTGTACATGCTTAAAAATTAACTTTGGCAGTATGATCAGTGCTGCTTTTCTGAAAAAACAAGGTTGTAGACTAAATCTGAAATAGGTTTGCAACTCAGTGTAGTTTTGTGTATCATAGTTCTCAGTTTTGGTTCTTGATAATGCAAAAATACGGTGGTGGTGGCTGTGGACCTAAAACTGGAGGATTTGTGCAAGCAATCTTACAAATCATGGCATGCTCATGAAATGCACCTTCTTCCCTCCTTCCCTTTCACACAGCTCCTCCTTGAGTTTAGGCAAGGTAGGTGCATGTTCTGCAAACAAGTGCTTGTATTGTTTGGATCACTTTCCTTCTTTCAACTCACTGACAGTTGGTTAGAGTATTCTACATCAAATTTTCTCCAAAATTTAAAAAAATTAAAAAGATACTTAGAACATTACTCTGTGTTTCTGTAAGGCTGCAGGAGTGAAACATTACTGTGCAAATCACTTTACACAGAATTGTCCATGAGAAGATATTGTAATTCTGCGTTTATATTTTTATGGATATAATCGTATGTTTTTCCTCTTAGAATCCATTTATCGCCGAGGCGCCCGCCGGTGGCGAAAGCTCTATTGTGCAAATGGTCACACTTTCCAAGCCAAACGATTTAACAGGGTGAGACTCTTGTTGGGTATTTAAAACCATGTTACAGGGATGTCTAATTTTGTAATTTTAATGCTACTGCCTTGGAAAATTATAAGGTAGATTTACTCTCAAGATTCATTCTCATTTTTGTTGATTGTCTGTAGTACTTTGGTAATTACAGCTTCAGGAAACTTTCTCAGTATAAAATCAGGCACTTAACAAGAAATAAATATTTGTTATTCATTTCTCAGTACAGTCTGTAATGATACTAGTTAAATGCTCCATTGTTCCCTTAAAACCTTAATAGAGGGCAAACTTTACCACTCACATTAGATGACTGAGCTGACAGTGCATTTGCAGTTCTTTATGTTCTAGGAATAAAAAAAGTCAGAGTTGCTTATGATGCACAGACTTTTCTTTCATTACTTTTAAACAAAAGCTGAGATGTTTTTCTAAACATTCTGCTTATGGTGGCATGTAAGCAACTGTAAGTAACAGACCATTTTCAATATTTTCAAAAAGCAATAGTCAAACACAGTTAAGAACCAGGAAGACTATCTGCTGTGTTTAATTAGTTTTTTTTTTAAATAAAAAACGAATAAGCAAGGTTCCTTGACAGCTTCAGTACTTTTCTTTCTTTTCTAAGTTGACTGTATCATGCGCTAAATAATGCTAAAATTTGTCTCTGCTAAACCTCATCTTCAGCATTATTCATCTAACTGTACTCTTTTTTTATTCTTTTTTTCTTTTTTTTTTTTTCTTACAATGCTCTGGGAAACACTCATTGACCTCTTCCTAGTCAAAGGCTGTCAAGGCACCATCACGGAATCACTTTCTCTCTTGCTTTGTAGGCACCATGTTTTCATGGTTCTTTTGAGTTGCATTGAGTGTTCTTCAGTGAGTGGTGACCCTCTCATTTCCTGTTACCTGGTGGTTTAACTGTGCTGAAGCTTTTGCTCTCCTGCTTTTCTCTCTACAAATCTAAGTACTCGTCTACACAGAGAGATGATGAGACACTTAGCAAGTCAGTTTGGTTGCAGGAACCTGTTGGTTTACCTGTACTGTGTTTGACCTGGAGTTGGCTCACGTCTCTCTGGGTCCACGTGCAGCAGAAGAGCCTGACTGTGCCTGCACCTTTCCAAGCAGATGTGCTCCTTCCTGTATGGCAGTTGCTGCTTATTGTTCATTTGTAATTTCTGAGCTCTTCTGTGGTATCTGCCTGTTCTATCTTTAAGCTCTGAGATAGGGACTCTGCTCATGTAGTGCTAATTTCATTAGGGGTCTCTGATCTTCTATCCACTATTCTTCAATAACAAGAGTGTGGAGCGTGTCTAAATAGATTTTGTTGTTTACTTTTGCTCTTCAGTCGGTTTTGTTGATTTGTCATTCTAGCGAGCTCATTGTGCCATCTGCACTGACCGAATATGGGGCCTGGGTCGCCAGGGATATAAATGCATCAATTGCAAACTCCTTGTTCACAAGAAGTGTCACAAGCTTGTCAATATTGAATGTGGACGTCATACACTACAACCAGTAAGTATGGTTTGTCTGAAAAGTTGTCTCTCTTGTTTTTTGTTTGTTTGATTTTAAAGAAATTAATCAAAAGAGCCCACTTCATACTAATGGCTTTCAAACTGTAGTCTGCAAATAATCATGCTAGATGAAATTTGAAAGGTTGTCGTTCTTTGTCTGCTGTGTTAATGGCAGGAAAATGTCAGAGTCACTTAGCAAAGTGGCAGTTCA
This sequence comes from Netta rufina, assembly GCF_964035555.1. Lineage (NCBI taxonomy): Eukaryota > Metazoa > Chordata > Aves > Anseriformes > Anatidae > Netta > Netta rufina. The sequence goes on along the minus strand of NC_140132.1, from coordinate 22,104,299 downwards.
GTGAGAAGAGTTTAGTGAGTCTTATTCTTGCATCCATTATTTATTCCTGTGACAGATATATTTACCTTTTCCTTCACTGTACTGTTACGCTGTGTACTTATATATGCACACAGACACTATTTTGTATCTTCAAAGAGAACTGCAAGTAAAATATCTTCTCTAAACATCTGCTAGATTATTTGACTATTTTCTATATAGAAAAGGATGATTGAGGCACAAAAAATTTGAGACTTCTCTCAAGAGATGGAATCATCTTTAGTTCTTGAGTCTCTGGGGGGGATAAAATAAATATCTTTCCTAGTTTAATATTAAAAGCAGATGTCTACAAGTCTACATGTATATTCTGTAAATTGATTTGACTAATATATGTACTGCTAAAGTACTTGAGATTTTCTGTCTCAGTTCTCATCTGCTGTACTACTTTTTCTCTGTTGTATTAAGTTGTCACTTCAACAGCTTCTGGGAACTTGTCATAACTTCGGAAAATAGGTAAAATAAGGACTAGAGTTGTTCTTAATATTCATTGTGTATGGATTAGAGCAGTAACTATGTTGATTCATCATGTTAAAAAGTAGCTAGATTATATTCCTCGGGGATCAATTATTGTCTCCAAAGTAATGTTTTTCACAGTCTATTACAAAAATGTGCTTAATTGCAGGAACCAATAATGCCTATGGATCCATCATCGGTGCATCCAGATAATGTAGAATCAGGTAAGATCAATTATTTTTATTCCTTAATTTACTGTATGGAGATGAAACATGAACGTGGATTTTAAAATGAAACAGGATAACGTTGAGCAAGTTATTCTTAAAACATTGTTTTAATTATATTAATAGAACAAGAAAAATAAGAGATCCTCAATACTAAGGGGAAAATAAATATAAAAATCCCTTAGTTTTCTGTATCTTGCAGTTTAAGAAACTAGGCTAAAAATGAAAAATCTAGGCAGTCAGCTACCTTTTCCCATTGATATGCTGCATATTTTAAAAGTCCTGAACAAACAATCAACGAAAGCCCTAAACACAATTACAGTGGAAAAAAATGAGTAAGGTTTCTATGTGATCAGTAGACAAACAGATTCAGTCTTGCAGCAGTCAAAATGGTCATCCTGATGTTTGAATTTGTATATAGACAATGATCAGTTAAAACAACAAAAAGCTGATATTCTGAATGAGATGCTCTGTGTTGAGATTAATCTAAATAGGTTTCCAAATATCATTATAGAGTGTTGCGTTAGCTATAGTGGTTGTTAATGCAGCAAAAAATTATTCCAATAGTTCAGAAATTACAACAAAAAAAGGTTGCCAGTTTTCAATTCTTACATTACATACATTTAAACTGTTTCTCTCTTGCTTCAGTTCTTGGGTGTGGAAACTTTAGGGAAAAAAATTCTTTCATGTCAAGTCTCATTGTTTTTCTTGCATCTCTAGTGATTCCATATAATCCATCAAGCCATGAGAGCTTGGACCATGTTGGTGAAGAAAAAGAGGTAAAGTATCTAACCATGCTAACTATATTCAGAAATCTTCAAGAATTCTCTGTTTTAATGCCTTCATAATTTATATTGTCATGAAATGAAAACTCATACATAAAGTGCATTTGAGATGCTAACTCAGGTGTATGCATGTACGTCTTGTAAGCTGTTCTACTTGAAACTGGAGTTGAGATGCACTTTGATTTAGAAAGTATTCCAAACTCTTCCAGTTTTCACTTGTTCTCATCTGCCACGTTGCTTCCTTCCTTTCCCCTGACATTGCTTTTCAAGGGTAGTGCAGTTTTTAAGAATAACGAGTGTTATTTGAATCACTTGTTTATATTCATTTTGCTATTCTGTTTGAAATGCTAACTTTCCTTAAACAATAGCAACTGCAGTTGTTAAAATTGGCAAGCCTGCTCACTAATTCCAAAGTATCTCTGTCAACAGGCAATGGGCATTAGAGAAAGTGGCAAAGCTTCCTCCAGTTTGGGTCTTCAGGATTTTGATCTGCTCGCGAGATCATAGGAAGATGGCAGTTATGCCAAAGTATTGCTTGTTCGATTGAAGAAAACGGAACGCATTTATGCAATGAAGGTGGATGAAAAAAGAACTCGTCAATGATGATGAGGTAGCCAAGCTTTTTATCAATAACTCAGCTAATTCTTCTGAAGAGGTTTAGTACCTGCAACAAGGGGGGTGCCAGACTTCTAGGTCTGCAATGTTAGTTGAAAATCATGCATTACACATTCAACTTCTTGAAGAAATATTTTTTACAAGTTCACAAGACAAATGACCAATTTTGAGGTCTTCATTGACAGACCAGTAGTTCACCGCAGTCATCCAGTGCCAGTAGTTTCTGTCGTGAGCCTCATTACTTCAAGCAGTATTGTCACTGGTCATAATTGGCCCTGTCTGCAGCAGTAACTCATGCAGAATTCAAGTTAATGAGCCTCTCACACTTCGTTATTTTGAAGCACTATGCAGTATTTCTCCTGTTTGCGTTCACTGGGCTGAAAAAGGAAGAGGTGGAGTCTGTTTCTCATGTGTTCAAGTTTATGGATTTTTGGTCACAATTGGAGATCCTCACGATGTTATTCTACTTGTTCTTCAAATCAGTCCGTCTTAATTTGGCTGTAGCTTACACAGTGATTAGAGGAAACTTGTAGTTGTAGGAATTGCAGTATTCAAACTGCCATGCTCCTCTGGTTGCTGAAGATTTCCCTCACATTTCTTTAGGCTACTCTGTAAACAGATTTGAGTAACTGTGGTCTGCTATTCAAGAGCTTTTGCATCTATTTCAGGTATACCATTGATTTCTTCTGCATTTGTTAATGATACATTACATTCATCTGCACCAGTTTTCTTCTGCTAATTGTATTTAGTGTTTTGACCTACAAAGTACAACAATCTTTATCCAAATGC